>NW_016804196.1:393790-409229 GCF_001698545.2 Rhinopithecus bieti
GCCTTCAGTTTAAAAAAATGATTTCAGAGTGCCTTTATCCCATTTCCCTAACTCCCAGACCTAATTAATAAGCATATTTAAGAAATGTAAAGACTATCATTCCTTTCCATGTCTTTGTGCAAATCATAAACATAAATAAGTAGTGAGTGGGTGAACAGAGCTGGGTTCATTGCAGGAATTTAATACACTCTATGTTGATTTATGGCTGAGCAGAGAGGCAGAAAGCACAGAGTTGAGGAAGGTGAGACTTGTACCCACTATTAGGCACTGGAGTTAAAATTCTATAATGATTCCAATCTACTGCATGAATGGGAAGCTCCAGTTTGAATATATATGATGTTCTTGTATTATGACATGCTTGTCTTACATCCTTCACTCCAGCAGTTTTTTCCCATGAAGTCTCTCTTGCATTTACCTGCTGCTCTTCCCTGATACCTGGAAACTGCTTAGCATCCTCATCATTTGATGTCACATTTTTCTTTATGACTCTCACTGGTTTAAACTTTCTGCCTCTTATAATATCTATTCAAATTTCCTTTTTTAAAATTTGATTGAGGTATAATTGACAGACAAAAGATTGCATATATTTAATGCATACCTCCTGATGAGTTTGGACATAAGCATACACATGTGAAACCAGAACCACAACCAAGATACTAATTATATGCATTACCTCCCCAGATTTTCTTGTGTGTCTGTGTTTCCCCAAATTTTCTATTTTTCCTTGATATTATAGATCAGGTTAGCCTGGAAAGTAACAATCTGCAAAGGGATAAAAAAAGAAAGTTCTGCAATTTTTTTTCCCCTCAGCAAT
This sequence comes from Rhinopithecus bieti, assembly GCF_001698545.2. Taxonomy (NCBI): domain Eukaryota; kingdom Metazoa; phylum Chordata; class Mammalia; order Primates; family Cercopithecidae; genus Rhinopithecus; species Rhinopithecus bieti. The sequence continues at coordinate 394,605 of NW_016804196.1, forward strand.
TTAAGTCATTTTCATGGTTTGGGAAAGCCAACACTGTAATAGCTCAAGTGAATAAAATGCCTCCCTGTCATTTACAGAATCTATGCCTAACCTCAGAGCCCTGATGAGTCATGCTTAGTCACTGGAGGATGAGTGTCTGCTCCATCTCAGCTGATACCAGCGACCATTTGTCCTCCTAACTCTCTAGGTAAAGGTTTACTTAACGCAGCACACTGTAAAACCAGGTCATCCTAGGTGCAGCCTAACCTCAACATTTCCCTCCGGCACATGAAACGAATGACGTTTCCACTTAAGTGCTCAGCCTTTGCAAAGTGTCTTGATGACCCGGTTTTTAATAATACGTAAATGTGTTTTTAAAAGTCATCTGCTTATGCTTTTGGAAATATTTGACTGACTCACTACTCAGTGAATGTTTATAAAAGTGCAGGAATGTTGGTCACCACCCATCCCTTAGTGTTTCCACGGAGAATGATAAAAATGGTCAGCAGCTGAGACCACGCACAATGTGCCCTGTTGTCTCCAAGAAGCACATCTGCCGCTTGTTCTGCTGCTCAGTCTGACTTTAAGCATTTAGGTGCCTGGAAGGTGGGCTAGGACACTAGACATGTGAATGGGCACACATGGATACAAGATTCCTCATATACTTACATCAAAAAATAGGGATACTGATCTTGATCTTTTAAAAAACATACATAGATCATCTTCTCCGTCCTTGTAAGACATTTTTACCAAAACTTTAGAAATATACACACTAAATTCTACCTTTTTTAAATACGCATATATAGAACAAATTATGGAAGAAAAGATACCCCACGTTAACAATGGTTAATTCTATGTGGTAGGGTTGATTACAGAAGATTTTAATTTTTTTCTTATGCATTTCTTTCTTTTCTTATACATTTTCTTTATTTTTTGTTATGTATTTCTTTCTTCTATATATTTTTGAATGAATATAAAAATAGTAGGCCAGGAAGGGTGACTCACACCTGTAATCCCAGCACTTTGGGAAGCCAGGGAAAAAGGATTGTTGGAGCCCAAGAGTTTGAGACCAGCCTGGACAGCATAGTGAGTCCTCATTTCTACAAAATATTAAAAAGAAAACATGAGCTGAGTGTGCTGGCGCGCCTATAGTCCCAGCTACGTGGGAGGCTGAGGTGGGAGGATTGTTTGAGCCTGGGAGGCAGAGGTTGCAGTGAGCTGAAATTGTACCACTGCATTTCAGCCTGGGCGACAGAGCCAGACCCTGTCTTAAAAAAAAAAAAAAAAAAAAAAAAAAAGAAAAGAAAAAGAAAAAAATAATAATTGTAAAATATTAAGCTTTTTCTCAGATTTTAGATGCTCCTGCTGAAAGGGTAATAAATAGACCTTATTACCAAAAGTGACAGAGCTGCACACCCACCAGGTGGCAGATAACAAAACCAAAATTTGAATTGTTGAAGCTTCACATATGATTCTAATGATCCATTTTGGAAATCACTGCTTTATGCATGTGACTTTATTACATTTCTAACTGAAGGGGGCTGCCTTACTCATTTAGGCTGCTATAGCTGCTATAACAAAGTATCACAAACTGGGTGGCTCATAAACAACAGAAATTTATTTCTAAGACTTCTGGAGACCAGAGGCTGGGAAGTCCATGATCAAGGCACCGGCTGATTTGTTGTCTGATGAGGGTCCACTTCTTGGTTCATAGACATAAATATTCACACCATAGCAGGGCAAGTCCTGAATTCATGGAAATGCTCAAAAGGATAGTGGGGCCGGGTATGGCAGCTCACACCTGTAATCGCAGCACTTTGGGAAACTGAAGTGGGTGGATCACTTAAGGCCAAGAGTTCAAGACCAGCCTGGTCAACATGGCAAAACCCTATCTGTACTAAAAATACAAAAATCAGCTGGGCATGGTGGTGCATGCCTGTAATCCCAGCTACTTGGGTAGCTGAGGCAGGAGGATTGCTTGAACCTGGAAGGCAGAGGTTTCAGTGAGCTGAGATTGCACCACTGCACTCCAACCTGGGTGACAGACTAAGACTCTCAAAAAAAAAAAAAAAAAAGGAGGTTTTGAGGAAATAGCAGCAGCCTTGCTTTTGAAAAATTTGAATACAACAATGTAATTATCTGATAAGGAACTACTGTGAGAAAGGAAAATGTTTTCTTTCCATTACAGTAGCACAGTCTTGCTGCACACAATTATTACCTTAGACAAAGCGTGCAACTTAATTTATAGGAGTCCTTTTTATCTTGGCTGTGTGGAAGCCCAGAGCTAGATGTTTTGCTCAGTTTCGGCAACTATCCTTAATAAGATTTGTTTTTGGCAGTACTATCTTCAACTGTTAATCACTGGCTCTTTTTACATTTATTATTTGTTTCTATTTCTATTTCTATTTGTTTAGAGAAGAGTTTTACTCTGTCACCCAGGCTGGAGGGCAGTGGTGCAATCATAGCTCATTGCAGCCTCAGACTCCTGGGATTAAGGGATCCTCCTGCCCCAGCCTCCCAAGTAGCTGGAACTACAGGTGCACACCACCATGCCTGGCTACTCTTTTTTTTTTTTTTTTTGGTAGAGACGAGGTTTCAATATGCTGCTCAGGCTGGTCTCAAACTCCTGACCGCAAGTGATGCTCCTGCCTTGGCTTCCCAAAGTGCTGGGATTACAGGCTTGAGTCACCAGGCCCAGCCTGGCTCTTTTAAAAAATAAATCATTTTAATTGCTCCTCTCTTATATTTGTCTTTTATTGACAGCTCCTCCAACTTTTTTTCAGAAGTGAGAGATATAAGAAACAAACACACAAGCAGGCATTCAGTATTACTTGCTTTGTTTATTGCATGGAGAATGTATTTTTAATAATAATAATAACTACTCCTTGAAAGTGCAATAGACATAAAATGTAATATTTAAATGTTTTATCCAGCTTGGCTTTGGATATTCAATTTTGCATTAAAATTATCACCATTTTTTATTTCTTTTGATCTTTTAATTCACTGCCATTTTATTCAGCGCTGTTTAATTTAAAGCATACATAAATTATTATCTCAATTGCCAAGGACAATTTGAACATTAATTTGCATTTTATTGGTGGAATAAAATATAAATGAAATTAGTACAAAATTCTGCTAATGAGTTCTCAATTTAGAGAAGTAAACATATAAGAAACAAAATCATTAGGATTTAATGTAGAGAAGATAAAGTTTTAAAGAAAACTTTACAGCTTTTGTGTGATTCACATATACAATTGGCCCTTGAACAACTTGGGGATTAGGAGTACCAAACATCTAAAAATCCACATATAAGTTTTGATTCCCCCAAAATTTAACTACTAATAGCCTAAGTTGACAGGAAGTCTTACCAATAATATAAACCATCAATTAACACATATTTTGTATGTTGTATGTATATTTCTTCAAGTCTTCAAAGACTTAAAGAAAGCAAGGAAGTTAGTGCAGCAGATATTTGATGGAGAAATATTCTAGGCATTGAGGATGACCAGTGCAAAACCTAAGGCATGCTTGGCGTATTTGAGGAATAGCAAGAATGCCAGTGTGGCTGGCATAGAGCAAAAGGGAGAGTATTAGGGGATAAGCTCAGGACTCTGAGAAAGCAAGGGAACCCCATTGGAAGGATCTGGGGAGAGAAAGTGACATGGTCTGTGATATGATTTGACTGTGACCCCCTGCTGCCAGGTATCTCACCCTGAATTGTAACAATACCCACATATTAAAGGTGGGGGCAGATGGAGATAATTGAATTATAGGGGTGGTTTTCCCCATACTGTTCTCATAGTAGTGAATAAATCTCACAAAATCTGATTGTTTTATAAATGGGAGTTCCCCTGTACAAGCTCTGTTGCCTGCCACCATGTAAGATGTGACCTTCCACTGTGAGTGTGAAGCCTCCCCAGCTATGTGGAACTTTGAGTCAATTAAACTTCTTTCCTTTATAAATTACCAAGTTTTGGGTACGTTTTTATTAGCAGCATGAGAACAGACTAATACAGACAGACTTCTGAATTAAATAGGATCTATTTGGCTGTCCTTCAAATTGAATCCTGGAAATGACTTTTGACTCTTCCTTTCTTCCTTAATTTCTGATTCCAACCAACCACTAAGCCACCTAGTTCTGTCTTCTCAACACCTCTTGTGTTTGTCCATCCACTGCACTTCCATTCATGGTATCTTAATTTACACATGGCTTCTCTCTTCCAGATTATCATAATTGGTAGATGGTGAGATGCCTTCTTTCTGCTCCTGTCATCAGGTCTTTGGCTTGAATGTACTTTATCATGTTTCTATTTCAAAATAACTTTAAAATTTATGCTATTTGGAATTATACTTTGAAAGCATAAAAAGAAAAGAAGAATGATACTAATTGCATGCTTTTATTGTATGAAATCCCTACTGAGTGATGAGAAAATCCATGGACACTGACAACACATTGGGTGAGATCTCAGGTTTCTGATTTCTTCTTGCACATTAAATAACAAAGCCTGTAATCCTAGCACTTTGGGAGGCTGAGGCAAGAGGATTGCTTGAGTTCAGGAGTTTGAGACCAACCTAGCAACATAGGGAGATTCCGTCTCTACAAAAAATTAGCTTGGGCGAGGTGGTACACACCTGTAGTCCCAGCTACTTGGGAGGCTGAGGCGGGAGGATTGCTTGAGCTCGGGAGTTTGAAGCTGCAGTGAGCTGTGATTGCACTGCTGCACTCCAGCCTGGGTGACAGAGTGAAACTCTGCCTCAAAAAACAAAACAAAACAAAATCATACATGATCTATTTCCCCTACTCCTTTTGTTCTGTTTATCTGGGGAAAAGCTATGTCTTCATGTGTGATAGGGTTTTCAAACTATTTAGTAACTAATATTATAAAGTTCCAGTTTATCTTGCAGCACCTGTAAGGGAAGAAAAAAAATTATTCTAATGTAATTCCTTACTTTATAGGACTTACAAGAGGAAATGGAATGGTAGAGTCCTAGATTTAAAATTGTGATATTCATATTTATATTTACAATATTGTATTTACACATACAATATTATTATAATATTATGTTAAAAACACATTACAAATGTCATTAATTTGCTTTCCTTATTTAATTATAAATTCTGGTTTATATTTCTCCATTGCCTTCCCAAATTTGTACTTTTTCAGTTGACCTAGTCTAACTTTTGTGGTTTTAGCAAAATTATTCGGCATTGTTTTGGCAAATATTAAGAACAAACTTTTAAGATTCTGAATCTTTTAATTTTATACACCACATATATTAACTAGAATAAGAATGATTTGCAGCAGATGATTCATCAATTAAAAGCCATTCGTCCAAGGATTCCATTAGTGTTCTGGAAACCTGTATTTACGTTTTCTACCACTCTCTGTATCTCCCTATCTCTCTCTCTCTGTTTTTCTCGCCATCTCTATTTCTAGCTCTCTCTCTCTCTCTCCATTTCTTTCTTTTACTCACTCCCTCCCTCTTCTGTGTCTGTCTGTTTCCTCTTCTTTATCCAACTATATCGAGCATACTTCCTATTGAATCATCTTCCGTACTGCTCCGTGGGATTTTCTTTGTGTGTGCTGCTCTGTTTTTCCAGAATACCCTTGTTTTTCAAGAGTAAAGTATTTGTCTTTTAAGAATAAGATCAAACTGAAACAAGTATTCCTCTGTGAAGAATTCTCAGACTTATCTGAGGACAGTTGTCTACTCCCTCCCCTTTGTTACTTTTCTGAAGCATTTGGATATGAGTATCTTGTCATACAGTATTGAGAACTGGTTCAATCTGAAAATCTGTCTTTTTAATTTCTGAAACCTCACTACATATTATGGCTCAATGTCTGTGAGTTGAATAAACGAATAGTGAGAAAATAGCTTAAAGGTTGACTATCTAAATTTGTTATTAAATAACTATGACAAATTTTGATTTCCAAGATTCCTTTTTTCTCTCATTTAACTTGTTTCAGATATCTTACCAACTTCTGTGTTGTCATGGAATGCAAATTAATTTGGATTAGTTGCTAAATAGAAGCATATTAAAGGTAAAATTATAGGAAACAATGATGTTCTCTCTTGTACATTACAGATCTCTCAGTCTTCTATATATCCTCTCACATCTGTAGTCTGGCTTTATTTACAATAAATGGTAGGTCTGGGACTCCCAATCTAATATCCTAGATGAGGAACAAGCTGAATTTGGGCACAGATTGCTATTATAATTTTGATTTGGTCTGTTACACTTAATTGAGAAAAGTCTAGTTTATGGTTAATTTATATTTGATTTCTAGACACTGAATATAAAAATACATTTAGAATTTAATTTCTTAGAGTTTATCGATCTTTGATTTCTTAAGTCCATTTTAAGATCAATTTTATAATATATTGATTTTTACTTCCTTAGGCAAGGACCTTCTATGTGCCAAGCTTGATGATCCTGATTTGTATTCCATATCTTTTGTGCTCTAGAGGTGCTTTTATTGCAATACTACCATGACAACCAGGGTGAAAAGGAACAGAGCCTTGCAGATGAAATTCCAGAACAAAGTTTTATAAATAGTACTGTGTCCTAGGTCTCCTTAATTTTAGATTTTGTTTTTATAACTCAATAGTTTTTAGAAGAACTGCAAGTATGGCTTCCTGCCACAGCAAATATTTATATCCACAAAGCACAGGTTTTAAGTATTGGAAATGATCCAAAGTGGCATTTTGAGGTCTAATTTACATGTTCTTCAGCAGTCAATCTTATTAACAAATGAAATGACTTTTCATTTATGTAAGACAAAAAATCAAATTGTTTACTTTTATAGCAACATATGAACTTTGCAACTTAGGTGTCCTATAGGTAACAAAATGTATATGGATTTCATCCTAATCAATAGCACTGAAAGATGAAAAGCCAGTCTTTAGACTCGGTTTCAGTTACCTATTTCTGCAAAACAAACATAACTGATGGATTAGTAGTTTAAAACAGCAACTATTTAATCATATCTTCAAGGCGTGCATGTTAACTGTGCTCCACTGGGAGCTTCTCTACATGATGTTGACTGGCACTGGCATCATCTGAGGGCTCCCCTGGGCTGGAGGCTCCAAAGTGGATCATTCCCATGATTACTAGTGGGTACTGGCTGTTGACTCAGGAATCTTTCTCTCCTCCTTGTTGCTTCTCTTTTTGACTTGGTCTTGCCATGACATGGTGGCTAGATTCCAAGAGGATGTAAGTGGAAGGTATCCTCTTCTTAAGGCCAGGGTTCAGAAAGTCACTTCCACTGCATTTGGTTGGGCACAGGGGCCTGGTCTCTTTCCAGGGAAGACCTCTTTCTAGAGAGGGTGAAATCTCTGTCTCTCAATGTGGAGTGGTACATATGAATAGGGAAGGCAGGAATTGATGGTGGCCATTTCTGGAGATGATATATCACAGACCCCTAATAGAACTCTCTAGGATAATAGCAGTTTTATCTGACCTGCTATTTAGCTCTCTTTAAAACCTAGTTGGTACTGCTATTATTTAAGGAAGTTGATGGGTTAGACTGACTGTTTTTCTGTAGAATTAGTAAATGAGGGTTTGTGAAGCTTCTGGAAATGTACGCAGAATTTTGTACAGTGGTAATTTTGGGGTGCTGGTGGTGAAAGAAGCAGTAGTACTTGGTAATCAAATGCTTAGGCTTAGGAGTCTCACGTAATTTTCCTATTAATTTAGGTGGTGCAACTTAATGGATGTATTGCTTTGGGTAAACTAGTAGCCTCTCTAAGCCTCAGTTTCTTTATTGATGAAATGGGCATAATATATGTATTTCATCGATTGTTGTAAGTCAATACATGTAAAGATCTTAGTACAGGACCTGGCACATAGTCATGGTCCAATACAATTTTTTATTAACATCATTCTCAATAAGTCAGGGAGCACCAAAAGGGGAAATACCATGACCCTTGGTTTTCTGAGCACAAACCCCAAATTAGAGGATCAGAAATTTACATTCTTGGACTAAATTTCTTAAGTCTCCAATTGAAGTACTTTCTTAAACTATGGTAGAACAGGATGATTTCAGGTTGAATCAGGTATTGATATAAGAAATGGGCAGGAAAAGAGTTTCCATGTATTTAAACCTGACTTTGGAAGTATCATTTATCCTGTGGCCCCAGTGCCTATAAAGTTTGATAAGATAGGGTAGTGGGATGGGAAAATATTTGCTCTGTCTTAAAAAACTTGTAAAAATTCCCCACTGTACAAGTAGAAGGTAGAATATAGAGGAGGATCCTGGATTGGTTTAAGGAGTGGGCAGAGAATAGCTGCAGACCATGGAGCAAAAGGGAAAATGAAAAGCATCCTTGGCAAATGCAGCTTTGGGAACTAGAGACAGAATAAGATGGCAGTATGACATTTCAACTGTGTATGTTTTACCCCTCAGTTCACCACTCACAGTTCCCAAGCCCTGTGCTAAGATCTTTACGTGTATTGACTTACAACAATCAATGACATACATATATTATTACACCCATTTCATCATCCCTTACCACCCATATGAATGCTCTCTCCAGATGATCTTTTTGCTTATCTTCTTGGTCCTCTTTTCTTTGTTCTTGTCTCCTTGTTCCTTTATTCACCTGACCTTTTTATTTTCTCTGATTCTTACCTAACTGAATCCTCAGGCCAGTGTATTGACAGCCTGTTGGATATGTGCTTTAGGACTGCTAACTGTGGCCCATATCAATTGTATTAGCCAGGATCAATTATGGAAGCAAAAGCTGTTTGAAGGTTATGGCATAGAGATGTATTATTGGGATAAGACCTTACTGGCAAAGTGGGGAATTAAGGTTCCAAAGAGGGAACTGGAAGATCAAAGAAAAGTTGGTAACCAGCTCTGAAACATGGCATGGAAGGACAAGTCAGAGCTTGCAAAAACTCTGGGAAGCCAGGCAGTTTTCCTGGGATGGGATCATGTTGTTTCTGTGTCTGGTGGTGGTTCTTGGGTCACTCTTGAAAGCAGCCTGGCAATTGGGAAGAAGAGCTGAACTTACAGTGGAGGAGAGTGAAACAACCTGGAATCTATTGGTACCTCTGCTTTGTCTCTTGCTACATCTACCACATTGACCCTATGGAGTAATGGCTGCTACTTCACTTCTGGCATCCAAATCTCACTCAGAATTCCATGTCAGCTAAATCTAACTTATGATACTGATATGGTTTGTCTGTGTCTCCACGCAAGTCTCATCTTGTAGTTTCCATAATCCCCACGTGTGGTGGGAGGGACTCGGTGGGAGGTAACTTAATCATGGGGATGGTTCCCCCATGCTATTCTGGTGACAGTGAGTAAGTTCTCACAAGATCTGATGGTTTCATAAGGGCTTCCCTCTTCACCTGGCTCTCATTCTTCTCCTCCCTGCTGCCATGTGAAAAAGGATGTGTTTGCTCCTTCTTCCACCATGATTGTAAGCTTCCTGAGGTCTCCCCAGCCCAGTGGAACAGTGAGCCAATTAAACCTCTTTCCTTTATAAATTACCCAGTCTTTATTAGCAGTGTGAGAACTGATTAATACAGATCCTATAGGGAAAGAGTTCTGAGAAGTTTGGTTTCAGCCCAGCCAAGGTGATGTAGTGCAAAGTACTATAATATTTGACTCTTATTTTTTCTCATCTCTATATTTTAATGCACCCAGAGCTCTAGGTAAAAGATGCTCTTGTCCCCAGGCTTTGCCCTGTGGGACTCATACTCAGGCTATTCATAGTAGGGCAATTGGGCAGTGTGGTTCTGGTTATGAATAATGATTGTTATATAGCTTATCTGGTTTTCCTTGATTCCTTGACTTCCAGGGAATTCAAATCAAAATTTTTTGCTACCAAACAGTAAGTATCTTAAGACTTTCTCACCTTTTTTAAAGTGCTTTCATCTTCATTATTCTTCCTCATAACATGGCTCCTGTTTATTTATTTTGTATATTTTAAGATAAATATTTAAATACATACATTAAGTATCTTTATATTTTAAAATGCTTTACTTTTTAAATAGGAAACAATTACATAAATAAAATTTCCAAAAGTAGAAAGTGAATATACATTGAGAAGCCTCTCTCTCTCATTCCTGCCCATTTGTATTGAGTTTTTGTTCCTGCATGTCTTGCGGATCTTGCCAGAGATTTTTCTTCTTTGAGACAGGTCTTGCTATGTCTCCCAGGCTGGAGTGTGCAGCCTTGAACTCCTGGGCTTAAGCTATCCTCCTGCCTAAGGCTCCTGATGCCAGACTTTTTAATGCCTATAGAAGAAACAGAAATTTATCTTATTTTCATCCCTTCTTTACTCAGACAGTAGCATTCCGAGTACAGTAATCTGTGCATTTTATTTTACATGTAACTATAAATATGTATACAACCATGAGAAACTTTTCTAAATAAATGCACATAAATACATAAGACTGTTCTCTTTTTTTGGGAGTAGATAATAGATAATAATAGTAGATAGTAGATAATAGTAGATAGTAGAACCACAAATTGATGAATGATGAACCATCTATAAGTTATATTCCAAAGTTCAATCAAAATAATTATTCTGTCATCTGTTGTGTTAGATGATATATACCATTATTTTCCTTCTTAATCCTCACAGTAAAATTGGCCCCATCTTAAATTCCGGAATCAGTTCATTTACTCATTGCTTTCGGCTTACTCATCACCCCTCAGTTTACCACCCACAGTTCCCAAGTCAATCCTGAATGATGTGAAGACCATCTTCACATTAATGGTTAATGGTCTTGAATGACTCAATTTTCTGTAGGCGCAATTGCCAGTGTGCCTGGGGTAAATCCACAGAACCAAGGAAGCATAGGCTTTCCATCACCTGTGTCATGTAGCTCATCCATTACTGAGATGCTGGCTCAGGCCCTCCATCTGTCCTCCATCCAGTCCTCTCTTTAGGATTGGATTTCTGTCTTGAAAACCTTCCATATTTTCCCCTAGATAACTTTGGCAGTCTTTTCCTCAGTGTTTGCCTAAATTACCTCTATGTTTTCAGCTGTGTACTAGAATCTGGTTCAAAATAGATCCTCCTGGAATCACATTGTTTACAATCCCTTTCCTGTGTCTTATCACTACATGGAAACTCTTGTTGCCGTATCTCAGATAGTTGATTCAACCCCCCATGCACACTGCTAAGTTATATCTAAATTCACTATTCCCTTACGAATATTCTAGTTTGTACTAATAAGATTTGAATGCAGAAATTATCACTAAAACTAGTTTAACAGCTGGGTGTGGTGGCGGGTGTCTGTAATCCCAGCTACTCAGGAGGCTGAGGCAGGAGAATCTCTTGAACCTAGGAGGCAGGTGTTGCAATAAGTCAAGATTGCACTACTGCACTCCAGCCTGGGCAACAGAGTGAGACTCCATCTTAAACAAATAAAAACCCGAAAAAAAAAAAAACAACCCCAAAACCAAAAAAACCCCAAAACTAGTTCAAGTTCTCTGCTCTTGGTCTTCTAGAGCTGTTTTCTTTACATTTTCCTTTCAGTCTGGCACACCATGAAACCAGGCATGGCTTACTTATGACTCATCAAATTTGAGTATGTGTTATGTTTATTATTTTTGTGGATCAGACAGTAGAAGAAATAGTGTTGAACAACCTAGTTGCATTAGGGTTAAATAAAAAATTTTAAAGGAATATGTAATTTTACTGACTTTGAAATCTGTAGAAAGCATTTCAAAGAGAAAAGTACAATTAGCGTAGAGTTGTTTTTCAGATCACTGGCCAATGAATTTCAGGATGTCTTTAATAATACTGATGGACTCTTTCTAGGATTACAAAATTTTGAAGATTACAGCTGGCTCTTCTCTGATTATGCTTTCAAAGACATTCAGTGTATTTCCTTTTAAATAATAGATAAACTATATTAGAAAAGAATTACTCTGAAACTAAGGTACCTATCAATCCAGGGATGTCCAATCTTTTTGCTTCCCTGGCCACACTGGAAGAAGAATTGTGTTGGGCCACCTGTAAGTAAAATACACTATAACATTAATGATAGCTGATGAGAAAAAAATTGCAAAAAAATCTCATAATGTTTTAAGAAAGTTTACGAATTCATGTTGGGCCACATTCAAAGCTGTTCTGGGCCGCATGCAGCCTACAGGCCATGGGTTGAACAAGCTTATATTGATCAATTTCTTTTTCAAGTCTTTCAAACACCTCACAGTCAAAGTGGGGTTCATCTCTTTTGACAACATCTGAAAAATAGAAACTTCGTCAGACCTGGCACAGTGGCTTAGAGCTGCAATCCCAACACTTCAGGAATCTGAAGTTGGAGCCCAGGAGTTTGAAATCAGCCTGAGCAACATGTCACAACCCCATTTCTACAAAAAAATAAAAAGTACAAAAATTTGCTGGGTGTGGTAGAGTGTGCCTGTAGTCCCAGCTACTAGAAGGTTGGCAGGGGTGGGGGTTGACAGGGATGCCAGGATGGGAGAATCCCTTGAGCCCAGGAGGTTGAGTCTTCAGTGAGCAATGATCACACCACTGCACTACAGCCTGGGTGACAGAGAGGGATCCTGTCTCAAAAAAAAAAAAAACCAAAAAAAAAAAAAAAAAAAAAAAATTTACATGATAAATTTTAATCGCAGATAAAATGATGGGCTTAAGTCTATCAACTGTTTATTGCACAAGAATAGCACTAACTGACAAAATATTGATGTGGTATAGTCACAGATACTATTAAATAGGGATTTATTTTACACGTAATTTAAACATTAGAATCGTAAAGTCAGAGATAGTAACATTACAGGAAAGGGGTCCTGGTCCAGATCCCAAAAGTGGATTCTTGGATCTCGCACAAGAAAGAATTCAGGGAGAGTCTGTAGAGTAAAGTGAAAGCAGGTTTATTAGGAAAATGAAGGAATAAAAGAATGGTTGCTCCATAGACAGCAGCCCTGAGGGCTACTGGTTGCCCATTTTTATGGCTATTTCTTGATGATATGCTAAACAAGGGGTAGATTATTCATGCCTCCCCTTTTTAGACCATAAAGGGCAATTTCCTGATGTTGCCATGGCATTTGTAAACTCTGATGGCACTGATGGGAGTGTAGTAGTGAGGGTGACCAGAGGTACTCTCGTGGCCATCTTGGTTTGGGTGAGATTTAGCCGGCTTCTTTACTGCAACCTGTTTTATTAGTAAGGTCTTTACCTGTATCTTATGCTGACCTCCTATCTCATTCTGTGATTTAGAATGCCTTAACTCTCTGGTAAGGCAGCCCAATAGGTTTCAGCCTCATTTTACCTAGCTCCTATTCAAGATGCAGTTGCTCTGGTTCACATGCCTCTGACAGTAAGGACCAAGGATTTTAGTTGAAATGCAATAAAAGCACATGGCTCCATGCCTATATTTCACATTATCCTCTAATTAATTGTACATGAAGTTGGAGAATGATGTGTGGGAATAAATTGATCTACTTTGTGATTTTCCTAAAATTTTAACTTAATTGTAGCTAATAGGTATTTTATCATATATACCATTTGTAGCAGACTGTTTCCTGTAATTATTCAAAATATGATTTCCCTCTTTATGCCCAAAAAATGAAGAGATAAAAGTGATTTTCTTAAAAGGAAGCTTAGAATGTACAAAATTTACCTTTCTTACTCAGTGCTCTGAAAGGAGGCATTTTCTTCATTCACAGCATAAAATTATAATTCAAGGAGGAAATCTGATACAATGATTTAGAAGTAAAACAAGCACATCGATTCTCCAAATCTTTAGCTTTTTGTTAGCACTCTTATAATTGCTGTTAAAAGAGCGATTTAGCTTTTAGAAGTGCTGGGAGATAATGCCTTTGTTAGCTGAGAGTCAGGAGAATGCAGTCAAATGGTGATGGCGAATTAGTCTAGGCAGGTTTCTGCTAGCAATCCAGGCTGTATTCAGGCCTGACTTTGGAAACTCATTGCATCTTAGGTTGCCTATTCATTCACAGGGGAAGTCTGGCTTCATGGGGCAGCCGTGTTGGCACTCCTGGATGATATAGCTGAAGTGCACGGGGCTTTTTCCTCCTAGGTGCTGATTGAGTGCAAAATTGCAGGCTGTGCTTGGACCACACAAATGCTCCTTCTCACGGCAACCTCTTGTGTGTTCTGAGTCTAGCTTCTATAAAAAAACCTCGAAGTGTGTGATTGAAATCCTGCTTGGGGAAGAGAAATGTCAAACAAAGATTACATGGACAGAGTAATTTATAGAGTGACTGCAGATGGGAGATGAATACAAGTGAGAGAGCCATCGTGGATTTCCTCCAAGGTTAGAAGTGATGACTCTGGAGATCAGACTCCAGGTCACCTGCTCTGCTCCTTATGTGGTGGACCTGTTGGAGGCTTCTTAGTCACCCTCCCTTAGACACGTCAATAATTATTTTCTGCAATAGATGTTTTATATGCAACAGAGAGTTTCTAAATGCCCAGCATTGAGATGGTTGCTGTTATGAGATGACAAAGAAAAATCAGGTGCAGCATCTAATCTCAAGCACCTTGCAAGCCTATTTATAAGACAATTAAAATATATGACCAGACAGCTTATAATACAATATTTAAATGAAGTTGTGATGGATGAAGCACACCACAGGAATTTAAAGAAAGAGGTAAGTGTTAGTTAGATGATTTTTTTTTTTTTTTTTTTTTTTGAGA
>NW_016804196.1:410898-416645 GCF_001698545.2 Rhinopithecus bieti
GGATTACAGGCGTGTGCCACCATGCCCGGCTAATTTTGTATTTTTAATAAAGATGGGATTTCTCCATGTTGGTCAGGCTGGTCTTGAACTCCCGAGCTCAGGTGATCTGCCTGCCTTGGCCTCCCAAAGTGCTGGGATTACAGGTGTGAGGCACCGTGCCTGGCTTAGATGAATTTTAAGAGATGACATTATGGGACTACCTCTGGGCTTTACTGGATGGATGGGATTTGTGTGTGAAGATGTGGTGAATAAACAGGGTAGTTGGGTCAGCCCAGCTCTAGTTCCCCTGTGCCCACTTCCCCACAGTCCAGCCCACCGATCTTGCCCCCTGCGGAGTCAGCTTTAACCCAGTTTCTGAGTCACTCTGAATGGGCCATTTCTGAACTTTTACCTGCTGCAAGGCTCCCAGGTCTTTTTGGCTGCTGCTCAGCTACAGGAGCCTTGGTGATGACTAGAATGCTCCCTTATTTTAAGGTTCACTTGTATTGTGGGTTACATTTTGTTTCCTCCTTTTGTCCTAATATGTTGAAGTCCTAACCCCCTGTACTAGTGAATGTGATCTTACAGAAATAAAGTCTTTGAAAATGTGATCAAGTTAAGATGAGGTCATAATGGATTATGGTGGGCCCTAAATCCTATGACTCTTTCCTTACAAGAAAAAGAGAAATGGGGAAATTTGGACCCAAAGATACGCAGAGAGGAAAACATCATATGAAGAGACAGAGTCACACAGAGGAGAAGGCCATATTAAAATGGAGGCAGATTGGATGGATGAAGCTACAAGTCAAGGAATGCTGGCTCCCACCAGAAGTGAGGGCAGAGGGAAGGATCATTTCCTAGAGCCTGACTCTGTTAACATAAAATTTTTGACTTCTAGTCTCCAAAACAATGAGGGAATATATTTCTGTTGTTTTAAGCCACCTAGTTTGTGGTAATTTGTTATGACAGTCCTGGAAAACTCATGCACATAGATTCAGAAAATAAGAGCTTCTTGCAATTTTCTTCCAGCACTCACTTAGCTTACATAACCAGAACTTTGTTTTGGTGGCTGTTTCCAGTAATCATTTTATATAGCATTGATGAGATCAGCAATAATCAAAGCAATCAAAACAGTAGACCGATTAAAATAATGGTAGTTTTGCATGTTCTCACTCATAAGTGGGAGTTGAACAATGAGAACATGTGGACACAGGGAGAGGAACATCACACACCAGGGCCTGTCAGGGGGTGGGGAGCAAGGGGAGGGAGAGCATTAGGACAAATACCTAATGCATGTGGGTCTTAAAACCTAGATGAAAGGTTGATAGGTGCAGTGAACCATCATGGCACATGTATACCTATGTAACAAACCTTCACATTCTGCACATGTATCCCAGAACTTAAAGTAAAATTAAAAAATAAAAAAAAGCTAGTTTATCTCTTCCATGTTTGCTATGTAATCATTAAAATGAGGTAGAAAGATATACTTCTCATGATGGAAATGACCTACTTTTAAGTGAGAAAGGCAAGTTTCCAAACAGTATCTACTGTAATATTTGTACAAAAAGATATATAAAAGTTGAGTGTGAAAAAATATATACCAAAAGGTGAGTAGTGGTTACCACTGGGTCATAGGATTATGGATATTTTCTATATTCTCACTTACTAATGTCAATGTTCTAATTTATGTAAAGAACATTTATTTATTATATGATCCAAAGTCATTTTAAAAAGTGATGGCAGATAAATGCAGTTTATGTTCAGTTGCATCTTTTATGTGCTAAGCTTTTCTTTTCACTTATGTTTTGAACATGATGCTATCCTTTAAGTTGGATTATGTTTTATTTTTGCAGCTACAAAATCAGAATATATATTCTACTTGCAAATAGAGCAGAATCATTTTAATGGGTAAATGAGAAATATCAAATAGAAATATAAACATATGTGTCATTTGCTATTACTATTTAAATTCTGAACATTGTGAAATCTTTGAACAAAGTAAGTTTGGAGCCCCCCTATTAAATTAGATTATATATGTAACAATCCTTTCTCCCCTAGAGTTTCTTAGAAACCACTACAAATTAATTGTTCCTAAGCATTGACCTCATGGAATGCACTTCTGTGAAAACCTGATGTAAAAATCATTTCCCAAGTCCTTGACCTGCAGTTTGAGTTTTCCTGAGACCTGGGCTCAATCTGCCTCCCATTATTTCTTTGCTGGAGGGAGCCCTATACTCCTGCAGAGAAATAAATGGAGGTAGAGTGAGCCTGGCAGGACTTGTGAACTTACTGTTCAATAACACACCTCTTGCATGTCCACATCCATGTTGTTTATCTTGCCACAGCCATGAATTTCCATTTCATGTTTGTTTATCTTGCCACAGCCATGAATTTCCATTTCATGTTTCTTTACCTCAGAGGTTCTTCATCTCTTTTGAGTCATGGACACAATTGAAAATGTGCTGAAGACCATGGGCTTCTTCCTAGAAAAGTGCTCAGAAATGTTCACAAACGACTTCAGGGCCTTTCTACAATCCTTGAAGCTGGCTCATGTTCCTGTGGACACTGGATTAAGAAGCCCTGAATCTGACCCCCATACATTGCAGCCGTTCAAGGTAAGTCCATTCACAGGGAAGTCCCTCTTCCACCCTGAAGTCTCTTTCTTGTTAAATTCAGACCACGTTAATTCCTCTTCTTCATACATTCTTACCACTTATGTTTTGTAGGACTTATTAATCATACTGTTCATTATAAATTATGTTTGCATTGGTTTTCTCTTTGGGGATGGAGGCTCTATTATAACACTTTATATTACCTACAGTTTTTAGGAAAAATGTACTTACTAATAATAGGGTCACCCTAAATGTTTGCTCATGCACAGTTGCCTTCACACGGGCTTTTTCTATAATGAATTAGTTGTGTAATTTTCAAGGTTTAGTATATGATTTTAGGATAAAGTCCAAATATTTGATAAATTTATAATTTAGACATTCCTATAGTACCATAGTACTAACATTTACATTAGAGGCAAATGGACCAGGTTTAACTCTGGCCTTGCCACTTAACAGCTTGATAAGCTGAAAATTTTCTTAATTTCTCTTAATTTCCTTTCTAAATATAAAGATAATAATACCTACATATTTTCCAGAGTAGTTGTGAAGATTGGATAGCTATTTAAGTAGAGTATCACAGTAGCTCTCATGAAAGAGGCTCTGAAAAACATTAGCTATTGTAACTCATCATAAAATACTCTAAATTTCATTTTGTATTATACAGTTGCTCTCTCTGGTAAAGGAGAAAAAAGCACATTTGTTGTATTTCCAAGATCACGTTTGAGGATAATGTTTATTTCCAAAATTTAATTTTTTTAGGTAATCTTTTGTCATTTTGGTTATTAAAATATTCAGACAAGTTCTTGGTTTTCATATTTTTTGTTAAAAGGAAATTACTTTCTTCCCATCACCTGGCTAGAAATGAACATCATATTCACTTTAATAAGAGAGACAGTATAACACAAGCAAAATAAGAAATGAGAATAAAAGTGACAAAACACATATTTTGTTGGCTTATTTCTAAATATTTCTGTCGCCACTTTTTATTTTAGTTTCACAATTTATTAAAAAAGGAAAGACTATTAATTGAATATTGCACATAGAAATTATGTTAGTCTGTTGCATTGTTGTAAAGGAATATTTTTGGACTGGATAATTTATACTTGATCTTAGCCAAAAGATATAAAAGTGATGGACTGGGTAATATATACAGAAAAGAGGTTTATTTGGCTCATAGTTCTTCAGGGTATACATGAAGCATGGTGCTGGCATCTACTTCTGGTAAGGGCCTCAGGAAGCTGACAATCATGGCAGAAGGCAAAGGGGAACCAGTGTGCCACATGGTGAGAGAGAGAGCAAGGGGATGTGGGTGGTGCCACATGCTTTTAAATGATCATACCTTTTATGAACTTAGAGTAAGAACTCACTCACTACTTCGAGCTGAGCACTAAGCCGTTCATGAAGGATCTGCCCCCCATGACCCAAATACCTGCTACTGGGCCTCACCTCTAACATGGGAGATTTTTACATGATATTTGGAGTGGACAAACATCAAACTATATCAGAAGTTAACATATCAATAAAGCTCATGGGGACCTTGAATATTACACTTTGTTGTTGTTGCTTTCATAGCCCAACAGTTTTTTTTTTTTCCAGTAACATTTTGGTTCTGTTATATAAACTAAACTTTAGAAGAACACTTCAGAAATTTATTTATTTATTTATTTATATTATGCCACAAATACTCTTCAGCATGTATGCCTTTTGCTTTCCACTTGGGGGTTTCTTTGATGAAGACATTGTGAGTTGGTCAACAATGTTTGCTCCTCAGGGCGTTGACTCAGTGTGCTAGCCCAAATACAAGGACACATGGATTCCAATATGGAAAAACGACTTCACTCATGAGTCTTCATTGTCACTGTCAAATCTAACCTTAGAAACTACCATTATTTTTAAATGTTAAAGTTGGGAAATTAACTTTAACATGTTAATTTCCAAACTTCAAGTTAATTGATTAACATTTCATTAACAAACTTCAAATTCACTGATTTGCATTTGTTCCCTATTCTCTATCATAAGAACTATCAAGAATTTTAATAAAATAAATGGAAGACCATTTTTATTTTCCAGGTAGGGCCTGAGGGACCAAATCAAAGTGACTGTCAATTCTCCTTTAAGTCCCTGTGGTGGATGATTTTGTGTGTCAGTTTTACTGGGCCACAGAGTGCCCAGACATCTGGCTAAACATTATTCTGGGTGTGTCTGGGAGAAAGTTTCTGGAGGAGATAAACATTTGGATCTGGTAGACTGAGTAAAGTAGATTGTGCTTCCTAAAGTGAGTGGACCTCATTCAATAAATTGAAGTCCTGAATGGATCAAAAAGAGTGAGTGAGAGGAAATGCCTCTTGCCTGACAACCTTGAGCGGGGACTTTGGTCTTTTTCTTCCTTCAAACTCAAATGAAAACATTGGCTCTTTTGGGATATCTAACCTGCTGGCTTTCAGACTGGAACTTTCACCATCAGCTCTCCTGATTCCCATGCCTTCATGCTTGCACTAGAACCCACATCAGCTTTCCTCCATCTCCAACTTACCGTGCAGATCTTGGGACTTCTCAGCTTTCATAACTGTTTGAGTCAATTTCTCATAATAAATCTCTTTCTCTCTATGTATACATTTGACCCCCCATATCCACAGGATCCACATGAATGGATTTGACCTACTGCAGTTCAAATGTATTTTTAAAAAACACAATAAAATAGGAGGAGGTTCCAAGATGGCCGAATAGGAACAGCTCCAGTCTGCAGCTCCCAGCGTGAGTGATGCAGAAGATGGGTGATTTCTGCATTTCCAACTGAGGTACTGGGTTCATCTCACTGGGGCTTGTTGGACAGTGGGTGCAGCCCATGGAGCATGAGCTGAAGCAGGGTGAGGCATTGCCTCACTCAGGAAGCCCAAAGGATTGGGGAATTCCCTTTCCTAGCCAAGGGAAGCTGTGACAGATGGTACCTGGAAAATGGGGACACTCCCACCCTAATATTGCACTTTTCCAATGGTCTTAGCAAATGGCACACCAGGAGATTATATCCCGTGCCTGGCTTGGAGTGTCCCACACCGATGGAGCCTTGCTCACTGCTAGTACAGCAGTCTGAGATTGAACTGCAAGGCAGCAGTGAGGCTGGGGGTGGGGCATCCACCATTGCTGAGACTTGAGTAG
>NW_016804196.1:420027-436002 GCF_001698545.2 Rhinopithecus bieti
AANTGGAAAAAACTGCTTTAAAGTTCATATGGAACCAAAAAAGAGCCCGCATTGACAAGACAATCCTAAGCCAAAAGAATAAAGCTGGAGGCATCATGCTACCTGACTTAGATGGATTAAAGACTTAAATATTAGACGTAAAACCATAACAACTCTAGAAGTAAACCTAGGCAATACCATTCAGGACATAGGCATGGGCAAGGACTTCATGTCTAAAACACCAAAAGCAATGGCAACAAAAGCCAAAATTGACAAATGGGATCTAATTAAACTAAAGAGCTTCTGCACAGCAAAAGAAACTACCATCAGAGTGAACAGGCAACCTACAGAATGGGAGAAAATTTTGCAATCTACTCATCTGACGAAGGGCTAATATCCAGAATCTACAAAAAACTGAAACAAATTTACAAGAAAAAAGCAAGTAACCCCATCAAAAAGTGGGTGACAAGGACAGAAAACCAAACACCACATGTTCTCACTCATAGGTGGGAATTGAACAATGAGAACACTTGGACACAGGGTGGGGAACATTGCACACCAGGGCGTGTCGTGAGGTGGTGGGAGTGGGGAGGGATAGCATTAGGAGATACACCTAATGTAAATGATGAGTTAATGGGTGCAGCTCACAAACATGGCACATGTATACATACGTAACAAACCTGCAATTGTGCACATGTACCATAGAACTTAAAGTATAAATAAATAAATAAATAAGTAAATAAAAACCAATAAAATACATAACAATATAGGGGACTTCAAGATAGGTGAATGGAGGGATCTGGTACTTGCCTCCTCCACAAAGAAGAACCAAAATAGCAAGTAAAATAGCATTTTGAATGTATCATTTAAGAGATAAAATTGGAGTTCAACAGAGAAGTGACAGGAAACACCTAAGGCAAGGAAGGGGAGGGAAGTAAGGAAGCCTGGTTGGCTGGGATTGGCTGGGAGCCTGGAGAGGTTCTCCAGTGTAGGGAGAAAGTAAGTGAGAGGTCCCGAGCTGTGTACACCCCCAGCACAGACTCCTGCAGTCCTAGCTACAAGAAAGTCCCTTGACCCTTGTAGGCTCTGAGACTAACATAAGGAGCTGCTTGGAGACCACACAAAAGCATTGCTGCAGACAGAGAACCCAAGTTGGTTCTCACCCCACCCTTGAGACCAAGCAGCTGCAGCATGACACCGTGTTAAGAGCCAAGCCCCAAAAGACTGTGTCCTGCCATGGGGCCCAATAGCCCCTGCATCTCTATATCCCTGGAGCTCCAATGACATCCCTCACTCATAGCTGCTGCTGGCTACTGCCACTGGGACTGAAACAGAGCCACTGAATGTCACCCCATTGCCCCCAGAAGTGGGGCTGCTGTGCCTTTTCACTCTCCCCGAGAACAAGCCCCGCTACTCACAGTCATCACTGCTGCTGCTGGCTGCTGCCCCAGGGCAGAAGCACTAGCCACTGGCAACAACAGCACCCTCTCCAGTAGCAGGGCAGCAGTGCACTTGCACATGTACTGGGGGAAACCTCCCTTCACCCATTGCTGCCACTGCCACCCCCACTCAAGCACTCTATTAGGGGCCTGAGACCTCTGCCCACCACAGCCAGTGCCAAAATGCACCACCAGGTGACCTAAGGAGAGGCCTGCCTGGCCTGGCTTTGCCTCCCTCCCCATCTCCAGTGCCTGAACCTGCCATCCAGGGACCTGCAGATTGCCCTCTCTGCTACCATTGCCACCTGAGCACTCCTCGCAAGTGCCTGGGGATGGCTCTGCTCAGCCTGCCACTATTATCAGAGCTGGCACCTACCAGAACACACCACCTGTGGGCATGGGACTGGCCCATCCAGCCCATCTCGGACACTGCCAATACCAGCATTAACGACTTGGGAGCCAGAGGGTTGTCCTCTCAATGATACTGCCATCGTCTATACCATGTCCACTTCCCAAGGGTCTACGAACCCATCTGCTCACTTGGACAACCCCTGCCACTGCCAGGACCCAAGCAAGTTGCCTGGAGGCCCAAAAATTGGTCCACCTGAACCCGTAAACACTGGTGCCAGTATGTGCCACTGTGGGGCCCAAGGAAAGGTATGTTTGGCCTACTGCTGCCAATACTGAGAAGACTGGCCCACATGGCATCCTCATCCCCAGCCAAACTTCATCACAGCCTCCACTAACAACTACATCCTAAGCCACCAAAGAAATCACAGATATTACTGATGTTGCTTACAACCAAATAAATTATACAGAGACTACACTACTGTGTGCACACAAAACAGATAGAAGTGCCCCATCCAAACAACGCCATAGCTGTATCTTCAGAAAAATGATGTCCCATGTGAAGCAAATTCAAAAAAATGGAAGAAGCAACTGTTATACCAGATGTGCTTATATCAACATAAGCACACAAGAAACATGAAAAACAAGAAAATATGATACCTGCAAAGAAATGTAATAATTCTCCAGCAACTGACTCCAGTGAAAAAGAAATTTATAAATGCCAGAAAAAAATAAAAACAACAGTAGTAAAGCAGCTCAGTGAGATATAAGAGAGCACAAATAAACAATACAAAGAAATCAGACACGGAGTGAGGATATGAATGATAAATTTACCAAAAACGATAGATATCCTAAGAAAGAACCAAATGGAAATCCTAGAACTGAAGAATTTATTAAATAAAATGAAAAATAGGCCAGTCAACAATATACTATATCAAGCAGAATAAGGAATTTCAGAACTTGAAGACAGATCTTTTGAAATAACCCAGACAAAAATAAAAAAGAATGAACAAAGTATACATCACATATGGGACATGGTAAAGCAATGATTATATTTGAATTTTCAGTGATCCAGAAGGTGAAGAGAAGAGCAAAGGGATAGAAAACCGATTTAACAAAATAATAGCTGAAAACTTCCCAAGTCTATCAAGAGATTTAGACGTCCAGATACAGGAAGCCTGGTTATCCCCAAATAGACACAACCTAAAAAGGCCTTCTCCATGGCACACTAGAGTCAAACTGCTAAAAGTCAAAGACAAAGAATTCTAGAAACAGTAAGAGAAAAGCATCTAATTACTTATGAGAACCCTCATCAGACTAAAAGCAAGTTTCTCAGCAGAAACCTTACCTCCCAAGAGAGAATAAGAAGATATATTCAAAGTGCTGAAAGAAAACAACTGTCAGCCAAGGATACCATAACCAGCAAAGTTATCCTTCATTAATAAAGGAGAAATAAAGTCTTTGATACACAAACAAAAGCTAAGGAAGTTCATCATTACTAGGTTAATCCCCCCAAAATGCTTAAGAAGTCCTATACCTGAAGCAAAAGGATGATGTTTACCATCAGGAAAACCCATGAGAGTATAAAACCCGCTGGTAGAGCTGACACACAAATAAGGAAGAGAAAGGACTCAAATGTTATCACTACAGAAACCACCAAACAACAATGATAAACAATAAGAAAGAAAGGAAGGAACAAATACATACAAGCAATCATAAGTCAACTAATAAAATGACAGGAATAAGCCCTCACATATCGCAGATTGAATGTATACAGATTAAACTTACCACTTAAAAGATATAAAATAGGTGAATGTATTTAAAAATGACTCAACTACAAGAAACTCCTCTCATATACAGACTCATACAGACTAGAGGTAAAGGATGGAAAAAGATATACTATGCAAATGGAAACCAAAATTGTGCAGGAATAGCTGTACTTCTATAGACAAAACAGATTTTAAGTCAAAAACAGTAAAAAAAAGACAGAAATGATCAGTATACAATGATGAAGGGACCAATTTAGCAAGAGGATATAAGAATTCTAAGCACAGTTGCACCCCACACCAGATCACCCAGATATATAAGGCAAATATTATTAAATCTAAAGGGAGAGATATACTTCAATAAAATAAGAGTTGGGGACTTCAATACCCGACTTTCAGCATTAGACAGATCATCTAGACAAACAATTAACAAAGAAACATTGGATTTAAACTGTACTTTAGACCAAATGGACCTAACTGATATCTACAGAACATTTTGTCCAACAGCTACAGAATACGCACTCTTCTCACGAGCACAAGGAACATTCTCCAGGATAGACTATATTATAGGCCACAAAAAAGTCTCCACAAATTAAAAAAAATTGAAATCATATCAAGTATCTACTCAGACCACAATGGAATGAAACTAGAAATTGGTAACAAGAGACACATTGGAAACTGCATAGAAATTAAACAACATGCTCCTGAATGATCATTGGGTCAATGAAGAAATTAAAGAGATAATAAAAAAATTTCTTAGAACAAATCAGAATCAAAACACAATATACTAAAACCTGTGGGATACAGCAAAAGCAGTGCTAAGAGGGAAGTTTATAGCAATAAATGCCTACCTCAAAAAAGTGGAAAGATTTCAAATAGGCAATCTGACAATACAACTAAAGAAACTCAAATATGAAGAACAATCAAAACTCCAAATTATAGAAGGAAAGAAATAGTAAACATCAGAGCAGAACTAAATGAAATTCAGGCTACAAAGTATAAAGGAACAACAAAATGAAAAGTTGTTTTTCTTAAAAGATAAACAAAATTGATAAATCGCTAGCTAGACCAACCAAGAAAAAAAGAAGGAAGACCCAAATAAATAAAATCAGAAATAAAAAAGAAGATATTACAGCTGATACCACAGAAATACAAAAGATCATCAGAAACTATTATGAACAACTATATGCTAACAATCTGGAAAATTAAGAAGAAATAGATACAGTCCCACTCACATACAACCTACCA
This sequence comes from Rhinopithecus bieti, assembly GCF_001698545.2. NCBI lineage: Eukaryota > Metazoa > Chordata > Mammalia > Primates > Cercopithecidae > Rhinopithecus > Rhinopithecus bieti. Next base: position 424,808 of record NW_016804196.1, read on the forward strand.
AGATTGAATCTGGAAGAAATAGAAAACATGAACAGATCAATAATGAGCAATGAGATGGAATCAGTGATAAATCTCCCAACAAAGAAAAGTCCAGGACTGCATGGCTTCACTGACAAATTCTACTTAACTTACAAAGAAGAGCTAACACCACAATTCTCCTCAAAGTTTTTCAAAATATTGATTAGGAGGAAATTATTCCTAACTCATGCTATGAGGCCAGTCTTACCCTGATACCAAAACTAGACAAGCATGCAACAACAAAAACATCTACAGGCCAACACCTGATGAACATCGATGCAAAAGTTCTCAACAAAATGCTAGCAAACTGAATCCAACAGCATATCAAAAAGATAATACACCATGATCAAGTGGGATTTATCCCAGGGATACAAGGATGGTTCAATATGCAAAACAATAAATGTTAATCACCATATCGACAGAATAAAGAACAAAACACATGTGATCATCACAATAGATGTAGAAAAAGCACTTGATAAAATTTAATATCTCTTCCTTATAAGAACTTTTAACAAATTTGGCGCAGTAGGAACAAACCTCAAGATAGTAAAGTCCATTTATGACAAACCAATAGGTAACATCATACTGAATGGGGAAAAGCTGAAAGACTTTCCTCTAAGAACTGGAGCAAAACAAGGATGTCCACTTTTACCACTCCTATTCAACACAGCACTGGAAGTCCTAGCCAGAGCAATCGGGCAAGAGAAAAAAATAAAAGGCATTCAAAGTGCAAAAGAAGAAGTCAAATTGCCCTTTTTTGCAGATGACATGATCTTGTATCTAGGAAAAACCTGAAGATTCCACCAAAACCTCTTATATCTGATACATAAAATCAGTAAAGTTGGAGATAATAAAATCAACATACAAAAATTGGCAGCATTTCTACACACAAATAATGAACTAGATGAGAAAGAAAACAAGAAATACATCTCACTTATGATAGCTATAAAAACAAACAAAAAAACCCATAAGAATAAATTTAACCGAGGGGGTGAAAGACCTTTAAAAAAACTACAAAGCACTGATGAAGGATATTAAAGAGGACACAAAGAAATGTAAAGACATCCCATGCTCTTGGATTGGAAAATTAATGTGCTTGAAATGATTATACCAGCCAAAGCGATCTACAGATTCAATGCAATTTCTATCAAATTTCCGATGTCATTTTTTTTTCACAAAAATAGAAACACAATCCTAAAGTTCATATGGAATTAAAATGGAGCCCAAATAACCAAAGCAATCCTGAGCAAAGAGAACGAAGCTGGAGACATCACACTACCTAACTTCAAAATATATTACAAGGCTATAGTAACCAAAATAGGATGGTACTGGTATAAAAAAAGACACATAAACCAATGGAACAGAGACACTCCAGAAATAAATATATGTATTTATAGTTGATTTTTTGACAAAGATTTCTAGAACATACATCAGGGAAAGGAATCCCTGTTCAATAAATGGTGCTGGGGAAACTGGATATTCATATGCAGAAGAATGAAACTGGATCATTATCTCTCACTACACACAAAAATCAACTCAAGATGAATTAAAGACTTAAACATAAGACTCAAACTCATAAAATTATTAGAAGAAAACAGAGAAAACATTTCAAGACATTGATCTAGGCAAAAATTTTATGGTTAAGACCTCAAAAGCACAGGTAACAAAAACAAAAGTAGACAAGTGGTACCATACAAAACCAAAGAGCTTCTGCACGACAAAGGAAACTATCAAAAGGGTGAATAGACAGCGTGTTGAATTGGAGAAAATATTTGTGAACTATTCAATAAGGGACTAATATCCAGAATATACAAGGAACTCAAACAACTCAACAGGAAAAATAATCACATTAAAAAGTGGGCAAAGGACATGAATAAACATTTCTCAAAAGAGGACATACAAATGGCCAACAGGTATATGAGAAAATGCTCAACATTATTAATCATCAGGGAAATGGAAGTCATAATCACAATGAGATATAATCTTACCTTAGCTGGAATGGCTATTATCAAAAAGTCAAAAAGTAACTGATGCTGTTCAGGATGTGGAGAGAAGGGAACTCATGCACTTTTGGTGGGAGTGTAAATTGTTACAGCTACTATGAAAAACAGTATGGAGATTTCTCAGAAATGAAATCAGTATATCAAAGGGATATACTGCCTTCCTGTGTTTATTGTGGCACTATTCATAATAGCAAAGATATGGAGTCAACGTAAGTATCCCTCCATGAACAAATGGACAAAGAAAATGTAATATATATACACGATGGCATACTATTCGACCATAGAAAAGAATGAAATTTTGTCATTTAGAGCAAAATGAATGAAATTGAAGTGTCATGTTAAATTAAGTCAGGCACAGAAAGACAAATATCTCATGTTCTTACCATATGTGGAAATTTAAAGAGTTGATTTCATGAAGGTTGAGAGTAGAATTTAGATACCTGAGTCTGGGATGGATGTGAGGTGAGTGGTGGGGTGGGGCCCCGCCATGAAGAGAAACTGGTTAATGGGTACTAACATACAGTTAGATAGAAGGAATAAGTTCTAATGGTACATGGCAGACTGGGGTGACTGTAGTTAATAACAATGTATTGTGTATTTCAAATTAGCTAGAAGAGACGACTTGAAATGTTCCCAACATACAGAAATGATAAATACTTGAGGTGATGGATACACCAATACCCTGACTTGATCATTACACGTTCTATTAATGTAACCAAATATCACATGTACCCCATAAATATGTACAAATATTATGTATCAAAATTAAAATCTCAAAATTTTAGTATCCAAAGTGTGTAAGACATATGTGTTATATGGAAGAAGAAACAGTACATCTTAGCCAAAATAATAGTTTTGTAAGCTTCTTTTGGATAGGAATATTTTGTATTTTTCAAATCACACACCTTCTAAGTCTCAATTTTCTCATTTAAAAAACATATGCTTGGCTTAAATTTGCAAATTCTTTAATGAAAGAAAACAAGTGTTTAAAATTTCAAGCCAATTGTCTCTGTGGAAATTTATGTGGATGCTGCACACAGAAGGAACAAATTGAAGAAAAATCTTACAAGTAAAATTTCACTTGTGTATATGTAATTTCCTAATTTCCTAAAACAAGCAGTTAAAATAGACATGAAATATCTTAATTTTCATTCCACAGAATAAATAAAACAATACAATTTTATTATATAACCAAACAATTTTAATTTCCCTATTTTCTTCACACAATATTGTATTTGAAATGAACTTTTTCTGTCATATGTAGTGCAAACACATAAGCACACTTATTCAAGTGCACAGGTATTGTTTCTAGCAGGATTTAAAATAGCTATTATTGGGCAAACTAACATAAAAATGAACCTTGATGTTTGTATGTTGATTCAACAGGATAGAAGTTAATGTTGCAAAAAGAAATGATAAGCAGCAGATGAAACAAGTTATTATCTTTGATTGTATTGCCACATTAATAATTTGTTATTAGAACTAAAATGTTAAGCTTTTTAAAATTAATATTAGTCATTATCATACATATGCATATACTTTTGTATAAATAACAAAACTAATGTATTAGTGCCAGTTATCTGTGTGACTATTAGCAAGACATATAGTTTTCCTCATTAACAAATAGGCTACCTGAATCTCTGGTTTCTCATTTACCACAGGCAACCGATTTCTTGGGTTAAAAACAATTGGTGTTAATGCCTGGCATGGGCTTAGCACACAAATTCTCAATAAATGGTAACTTATTAACAGAGAGTTGACAGGTATTTGTAGCTATTGTCAGTGAATTTCAGTATTTTTAAATTTTAAGACAGTACTTACATTTTGCCTTGTTTATAAAAGGAAAAGCCAATTTGTAATAAATTCCCAGAATCTTCTTAAGCTTAACACCTACTTTTTTTCTCCTTTACGATGAACTATAGCATCTGAATTGGCTTAATTAATTAGCAAAGAACATTTTCTAGATTTATAAAGATAAATTAGTCCAAGTCATTTTTTCTTTAAAGGATATCCATTTTCAACTCTTTTGCATGGGGACTTTAGATTTTGGGAAAAGTCTTTTTGAGAAGTAGTATTTTAGATTCTATGATTTCTTAGACATACTGCTGGTAAATGGTTTTCTTTCATCTGTGCATGCTACATTGGATTTCTGTGTGCAACCACCATGCCTTCTGTGGTTTCTGCACTCAGTAACCCTACCCCTTAGTGTGATCTTGCTTAGGTATTAGAGAGACTCAGGGCTGGAAGGGAATATCTGATGTTCTACCCAGCATCCAGTCCTCACCAAGTATCTTTTGGTATAATTCTCCTCCCCCACACAAGGGATTCATTCTTTTTCAAGTAGACCTTGGTAAGTATATGACCTTTCAAAGATTGCAATAATCTAATTTATAGTTTTTATTTAATAACTTGTTTGTTTATAAAGTTTTCTATTGTTCGAAGACGCTTACATTTAACTAAGATCTGTCTTCCTACAGCTTTTTACTGATTGATTACAATTCTGCTGTCTCACATTTAACCGAATTAAGTTTGGTTCAATTTTTCCCAAAGCTAATCCTTTAAATATTTGAGGACTGTATTATTCCCTATATATATATATATTGCATTTTCTAAGCTGAACTTTTCCAGTTTCTGTAGGTGGTTTTTCATATGATGAAATTTCTGGATTCTTCTTCATTCTGGGTGTTATTTAGGTTTACCAAGGTCTTTCTTGAAATGTGGTGTAAGATTGGAACATTTTTTTTTTTTTTTAACATTCTTTAGTTAAGATTTTTAACAGTCTGAAGAGTCCTGAGCCTAGGGCTTTATTCTTTCATTTGCTCAGGCTACACAGTTCTATTAAGGCATTCTATCTTTATTGGCTAACAATGCAAGCATTTGTTACTCAATTTTTGTGAGTGTATGTGACTGCTGTTTGAAACCATTGTGATGTTTGGCAAACTGTCTTAATTACGCACAAACATAAGTAAGGATACTTTTGTTTCTCATAAAGTCATCAATATTCATTTATTTGTCTCTTAAATGTCCCAAATAATACGGTTTTTCTTTGAGATGGAAAAGAATCTCATAATTATTTGTTAAGAGCAATTAGATATTTAAGTTGGAGTAATGTTAACAAATTTTCTAGCATAGTAGTACATAAAGGCTTTTTGATAACATTTCCCTTAATTAAAAAAATGGTATTTCAAGTTCTAAATCACACATTTACCCATGTAACAAACCTGCACATTCTGCACGTGTACTCTGGAATTTAAAAAAATTAATTATTAAAAAAAAACACTAAAAACAAAGCAAACAATGGAGTAATTCAAACAAAGGTCACATGTTTTGTTATGCCATGTTGCCAATTAATCCATATTAATTATGGGTTATTTCCTTGACTGAAAAGGCTCCCGGCCAAGGGGACTTGCAAAAATAAACTTCTTTGATAGTATAATTCCTACTTGAGGGTATTTCTCCCTTAACCCTATTACTTTCATTGTTTTTTATTAAATTCATAATGAAAATTATTTAGAGGCAGTAGTTCAAGCTTGCAGACATTCTGTAAAAATGGGTCAGCAAATGCTGAGACATAGGATGTTTAAATAACTTCCTTAAAATCCAGAATAAAATCATTTCTCACTTTATGTTAATTGTAATGTAAAAATCACGAAGATTGATAAGGATGTTGTTCTAACTTGCGTGGCAAATAAATTTAAACATTTATTGGCTCCAACAAGTAATGTAGACTCTTCAGTAGTTGCTTTTCCTATCCAATGTTACATTCACACTCATCACTTTAGGATATTCACCATTCAGTGAGTAACCAAATGTTAAACACCAGATCAAAGGAGAATGTTTTTTTAAAATCAGAAACTAATTTCACACAGAACAGTGGTTCTCAAATTTTAATGAGCATATAAATCCCTTGGGAATCTCTCTAGAATGTATGTCCTGATGGTGGGTCTGGCATGAAGCCTGAGGGTTTTGCATTTCTAACAAGCCTCCAGGTGATGCCAATTCTATTGGTCCCTGGACAACAATTCAGCTAAATGTTCCAGGTTTTGATTTACAGTCTCCTTACAGTCATTATTTGGTGTTGAAGCCCTTCACACATACTTATGAACAGTTATCTTTTTATTGTAATTATTTTGATGTAACCAACCCCTTAGACTGTAAACCGCTTCAGGAGTAAGAATATTTCATTTGAGCAGAGCTTACCTCAGTAAATAACATATAAGAAAGAAATCAATACCTGTTTTTTACTGTATTCATAAAGTGGTCTGCATTCACTACCATGGTATTTATATTACGTAATTTAAAAAATTCTGTGTTAACACACATCAACACAGAACATGCTTTAATGTCATCAGTTTTTTAGGCTTGTTATTATCGATATGAATTGGATGAAATGTGCTTAGACTAAGTTTTTTGATAACTTACAAATGAATTATAAGATAACTTACAAATTGACATTAATTTTAGTTTTACAAATATAGTCCTAAAATTATTTGCACAATGTTAAAAAATAAAATTACAGAAGAGTATAAATTTAAAAAGTGAAAGTCTTTCCTCAATTATTATTCTTTAAAGAATGTCACTGCTAACAACTGGTATGTATCTGAATGGCAGATGCACCTGACAGCAATAACTTAAGCATACCCTGAGAATGACTCTATAGTCTAAGAAGAATGTGTGTTCGGAGTTCTGAGCTAAGGAATCTGGGAGTGGCCACCAGGAGATTCATTGCTTATCTAAAAGGAACATTTGAACTCCTGGCCCATCCCGTGGGACACACACCATATAGGGAATCAAGGCCCTATGTTTTGGATTAAATGAAGGTGGCCAGGTGGAGACTGCTAGGAGGAGAGAGTTAAGAGAAGATGCTATGTAAACTGCATGCTTTTCATAAATGGTAGTGGTTTCTCTGTCCAGCCCACCACCACTGTGCTGCCCTATATGTAAGTCCCCTCAATAAACCCTCTGTCTCATTTGCTGGCTCCAGGTCCTTCTTTGGTCTCTTGAACATGGCACCATCCCTATCGAAGTCAATAAGGGTCCGCACGACAGTATCTTCAAAGCTTTTTCTTCTAGATATACAGTGGTTTTCTTAGGCATAGACACATAGAGGCATACTCTATTTTTTTATTTCTTCCTAAAATTCAGATCATTCCGTAATACTCTTCTGTTTGCCTTAAAGAAACTTTCATGGCATGTTTATAGCTTAATACTTAGTGATTCTGTTTTTAATACGTGGCATAGTTTTCAACACACAGTAAAACTACTCAATAAATATTGAAAACTACTCAATAAATATGCATTCAATCAGTATTGAATGAATGCTAAATCTAATTTCTGATCTCTGGATCCAAAAAATGTACAATTTCCTTGTTGAAAGCTGTTAGCTTCTCACCTCCTCCAACGTTTAGCTACTACAAACATTGTTATAATAAGCTTTTTTAAATCTTTGGCTTTTGTGCACAAGTAATACAATTTCATATAAATAAAGTGACTGGGTCAGACTCTGAGTTTTGACAATATCATCAAACTACCCTTTAAAAAGGGAGTAGTGCCTTATTCATTATTGCCAGTTGTCTAGGATGACTCTCTTGCTCAGATGCTTACCATCACTAGAGACTTAACAGTCTTTTAATAGGTGAAAATACATATAATAAAAATAATTTTTTATTTTGCTTTTTAGTCAAAATATCACCTAAAGTAAAATGCACAAATCTTTATTTTTTTTTATTACTTTTAAAAAAATTATACTTTAAGTTCTAGGGTACATGTGTACAACATGCATGTTTGTTACATATGTATACCTGTGCCATGTTGGTGTGCTGCACCGATTGACTTGTCATTTACATTAGGTATATCTCCTAATGCTATCCCTCCCCTCTTCCCCCACCCTACAACAGGCCCCCGTGTGTGGTGTTCCCCAACCTATGTCCAGTCCAAGTGTTCTCTAATTGTTCAATTCCCCCTATGAGTGCGACATGTGGTGTTTGTTTTCCTGTCTTGCGATAGTTTGCTCAGAATGATGGTTTCCAGCTTCATCCATGTCCCTGCAAAGGACATGAACTCATCCTTTTTTATGCGCTGCATAGTATCCATGGTGTATATGTGCCACATTTTTAATCCAAGTCTATCAATTGATGACATTTGGATTGGTTACCAAGTCTTTGCTTTCGTGAATTAGCTGCACAAATAAACATATGTGATGCATGTGCCTTGTAGAAGCGTCGATTTAAATTTTTGGTTTATACCCAGTACATGGATGGCTGGGTCAAATGGTATTTCTTAGTTCTAGGAATCTTGAGGAATCGCCACACTGTCTTCACAATGTTAAAACTAGGTTTATCATCAGCAAAGCAGTGTAACAGTGTTCCGGTATTTCTCCACAGGGTCGGCGCGGGCTAGCACCTGTGTTCCTGACTTTTTAATGATCAGCATTCTAATGGGGGCGCTGGCGCTGTGTGAGATGGTATCTCATTGTGTTTTATGTTGCTTTCTCTGGATGGCCGGTGAGATCAGCATTTTTTCAGTATGTGTCCTGTTGGCTGCATAAATGTCTTCTTTTGAGAAGTGTCTGTTTCATATCCTTCAGTCCACTTTGGATGGGGTTGCTGCTTTTTTCCTGTAAATTGGTTTAAGTTCTTTGTAAGGTTCTGGATGTAGCCCTTGTCAGGATGAGTGATTGCATTTCTTTTTCCCATTCTGTAGTTGCCTGTTCCTCTACTGGTAGTTTCTTTTGCTGTGCAGAACTCTTTAGGTTTAATTAGATCCCATTTGTCAATTCTTGCTTTGTTGCCATTGACTTTGGTGTTTTAGACATAAGGTCCTTGCCATTCCTATGTCCTGAATGCGTATTTGCCTAGGTTTTCTTTCTAGGGTTTTTATGGATTAGGTCTAACATTTATAGTCTTAATCCATCTTGAGGTTAATTTTGTATAAGGTGTAAGGGAAGGGATCAGTTTCAGCTTTCTGCATATGCTAGCCAGTTTTCCCAGCACCATTATTAAATAGGGAATCCTTTCCCCATTTCTTGTTTTGTCAGGTTTGTCAAGATCAGATGGTTGTACGGATGTCTGGTATTATTTCTGAGGGCCGGTTCTGTGTCCATTGGTCTATATCTCTGTGTGGTACCAGTTACCATGCTGTTTTGGTTACTGTAGCCTTGTAGTATAGTTAAGTCAAGATAGCATGATGCCTCCATGCTTTTTTCATTTGGTTAGGATGTCTTGGCATGGTGGGCTCTTTTTTGGTTCCATATGAACTTTAAAGTAGGTTTTTTCCCAATCTGTGAAGGAAAGTCATGTAGCGTTGATCGGGGATGGCACTCCCGAATCTATAAATTACTTGGCAGTATGGACCCTTTTCACGATATTGGATTCTCTATCCATGAAATTGGAATGTTTTTCCTTTTTTGTGGTCCTTTTTATGTCATTGAGCAGGGTTGTAATTCTCCTTGAAGAGGTCCTTCACATCCCTTGTAAGTTGTATTCCTAGGTATTTTATTCTGTTTGAAGCAATTGTGAATGGAGTTCACTCATGATTTGGCTCTCTTTGTCTGTTATTGGTGTATAGGAATGCTTGTGATTTTTGCACATTGATTTTGTATCCTGAGACTTTGCTGAAATGCACAAATCTTAATGGAGAGCTCAATGAATTTTTTGCAAAAACACACACATGCATAATCACCACAAAGCTCAAGCTGTAAAATATTTCTATAGAACATGAGTGTTCTGTCTGTCTTCTTAATAGAATGTCAGCTCCCAAGGTCAGGAATTCTTTTTTGCACATGGTGTTCTCCAATGCTTAGAAGAATGCCTGACCCAAGGGAGGCACTCAGTAAATACTTGTTGAGGGAATTTGACCCTTCTCATGGTGGGGTGGGGACCGCTTCAGGCTCCTATGCACTGTTCATTCTTTGACTTTGGTCCAGTTCTGCAGTAGGGTTGAGGGGAGCTCTTCCACATCTCCACAGTCTCTTCCACATCTCTTCAGTCCCTTCCCACTCTTTGCCTTGGGTCTCGAGGACTCCCTTGCCCCATGCTGTCATGGGAATCCATGGTGAAGTGTAAGCTTCAGGCCCTGAACAACCTAATATGTTAGTGTCAAGATGTTAAGGATGTCTAGGATCAAGGTAGTGACAGTTAATGTTACTCAAATTTTACAAAGGCGTCAGAGCTATGCTAGCTATATCAACTATAGCCATGACCACATCATTCAGCAAGGCCACGAGTGAATTTCAGGGCTAATCCACTGGACTCGGGGATTACAGAGCGAGGCTGATTTTGGCTCTCTCCATGGAGAGCAGGTTGTACCAGCTGAAAATGCTGATGGCCAGGAAAAGTAGGACAGATGCAAACCTGTAATAGTTTATGTTCGAATCTTAGCCGCTGGCACCTGTGACTGGATTCACAGACCTCCCAAGTCCAGCCTCTTGGGCCATACTTCAGGATTCCCAAGTCAGGAGTGCACCTTGCCTTTTTGACATAATTATTTTTAACTTGCTTTTCTTGTCAGAGTTTGAACATCATCTTATGATTTACATCAGTCATATTTTCTATGATTTGCTAAGTTAGATCCTTTGCTTACTTTCCATTGTATAGTTTGCTTTTTTTCCTCTAAATTTCTTTTAATATATAGGTACATTACTTTGGATATTAATACTATTACATAATACATTAAAATATTTTCTCCTAATTTCTGACTTATCTTTTAACATTTTTTATTTATAAATCCAAATCTGTATTTCTTTTTACGACCCATGGTTTTTATGCCATGCTTTGCAGCATCCCAATCTCTCCTCAAAAATTTCCATATTTATTTCTCCCTTATGGCATTTACTTTTCTGTGCAGTTTAAAAAATTATTTGAAATATGTTGGGGCTGTTATATGAGGCGAAAGTCTTTCTTTTTTATATTGGATAAGCTATTAGACCTATTACATATTTTTCGACACTGATTTGAAAGGTCACACTTAATCTAAGCTAAATTTTCTTATATTCAAAGCACTGGTTTTAGATTGTTATACTCACTGATTTATTTAGGTATTCCTATTATTATAACAAGCCTACCTATTAGTGGTGTAGGTTCATTAACATCTTTCAACTATTTATGAAAGCTTTAATGTAATTATATTTGTAGCCTTTGTTTTTTATAACCTCTTTTCCATTTTCTTTATTATTAT
>NW_016804196.1:438875-444155 GCF_001698545.2 Rhinopithecus bieti
TGTTGGAGATTGCTTGAGGTCCACTCCAGACCCTGTTTGCCTGGGTATCAGCAGCAGAGGTTGCAGAAGATAGAATATTGCTGACCAGCGAGTGTACCTGTCTGATTCTTACTTTGGAAGCTTCCTCTCAGGGGTGTACTCCACCCTGTGAGGTGTGGGGTGTCAGACTGCCCCTAGTGGGGGATGTCTCTCAGTTAGGCTACTCAGGGGTCAGGGATCCACTTGAGCAGGCAGTCTGTCCCTTCTCAGATCTCAACCTCCGTGTTGGGAGATCCACTGCTCTCTTTAAAGCTGTCAGACAGAGTCATTTGCGTCTGCAGAGGTTTCTGCTGCTTTTTGTTGTTGTTGTTGTTGTTTAGCTGTGCCCTGTCCCCAGAGGTGGAGTCTACAGAGACAGGCAGGCTTCCTTGAGCTGCTGTGAGCTCCACCCAGTTCGAGCTTCCCAGCAGCTTTGTTTACCTACTTAAGCCTCAGCAATGGCTGGCGCCCCTCCCCCAGCCTCGCTGCTGCCTTGTGGTTAGATCACAGACTGCTGTGCTAGAAATGAGGGAGGCTCCGTGGGCATGGGACCCTTCCGGCCAGGTGTGGGATATAATCTCCTGGTGTGCCCGTTTCTTAAAGCGCAGTATTAGGGTTGGAGTTACCCAATTTTCCAGGTGTTGTGTGTCTCAGTTCCCCTGGCTAGGAAAAGGGATTCCCTCCCCCCTTGCGCTTCCCAGGTGAGGCGATGCCTCACCCTGCTTCAGCTCTCGCTGGTCGGGCTGTAGTAGTTGACCAGCACCGATTGTCCGGCACTCCCTAGTGAGATGAACCCAGTACCTCAGTTGAAAATGCAGAAATCACTGGTCTTCTGTGTTGCTCGCGCTGGGAGTTGGAGACTGGAGCTGTTCCTATTTGGCCATCTTGCTCCCCCCTTCCATTTTCTTTACTTAGAAAAACAGCTCAACGTTTTCATCATGGCATCTAATTTATTCAAATTAACTGTTACAATTAATGTAGTGGCTTCTAGGTTTGAGGGGTGTTTCAAAATTTTTATTTGTGGGACCAAGTTGCATTATCTCAAGAATGGAACTTTTTGTTATCTCAATAAGGTTATTTTATCATTTATTTCACAAATAAATTGTTTCATTTAGCTTTCAATCACCTGCTCAGCAGTTAATTTCTCTCATCCGTAAGAAGCCCTAATAATTATAGCTTTCACTTTCAAATCTTCAATGATTTGAGTTATGTGATTTTTAGTAGTGGTAAGGCCACCTGGCACAGTTAGATGCTTTTGCAGGTTTGTGATGCCTGTCACTTTTCTCTGTGAGCTTCCATTTTGATGTCATTCTGTTTTTGGCTTATGAACCTGGGCTTAAGATTTATTATGATTCATGTGAGGAAAAGGCAAATGATGATTTTTCTGGTTTCTTCTCACAGGATTCGTGTTTTCAAAATTTTGTGTATTTTCTTTCTTTCATTGGACTGCAAGTTACATGAGTGTAAGGCCTTCTGTTTGGTTCATTGCTTAAGGCAATGACACAGTAAGCTCTTAATAAATACATGTCACATGGGTGAATTAATGAATATACTAAATCCATGACATTTGGTCACATATTTAGGCTAGTGAATTTATCTCAAAGCAAAGTGGTAACAGAACTGTCAAATAAAATTTTCACAAAGTTAAATAAAAAATCATTACTCTCCTAGAGATAGAGAATGAGTACATATCAAACGTTTATTGCATTTATTAAAAAGAGAATCAGCAGGATGATAATGTTGGTAAAGATGATAAGGAACATTATAGAAGACTGTTACTAGGCATTTGACTTAAAACTTAAAATAAGTTTACTCAGTTAGATACTAAACTGGTTGCTGTCTTGTAGGCAATGTAGTATTTGGGGTTATCTTTTCTATTGGACAGAAATAATTTGCATTTCTAACAGACAAAAAATTATTTAAAAACATGGAACTTCACAATCTGGGCCTCTTATCAATAGCAGATAAGGAATCCAACAATGACACACCTCCGCAGATGATTAAATAATCCCGAAATGCACCTGTTAAACAATGGTCCACAGCACTTTAGGAGGCTGAGGCAGGTGGATCATGAGGTCGAGTTCAAGACCAGCTGATCAATATGGTGAAACCCCATCTCTACTAAAAACAAAAATTAGCCAGGCATGGTGGCGTGTGCCTGTAGTCCCAGCTACTTGGGAGGCTGAGGCAGGAGAATCACTTGAACCCAGGAAGCAGAGGTTGTACTGAGCCGAGATCGTGCCCCTGCACTCCAGCCTGGGCAACAGAGCAAGACTCTATCTCAAAAACAAACAAACAACAACAAAAAACAAAACAATGCTCCAATATATGAAAAGGACACAGTGCCCTCCATTTGCCTTATTTCAAAATGTTGCATATTTTTCTTAAATAATAAATGAGTAAACTGGAAATATTCAATTCTTTTAAGTCTGGCCCTTGATTTGATAGCATTTTCTCCAGTCGAAAGTCACTGAAGTGATGTCATTTTTGCTTGTTGTCGTCTTCTACATACAGGAATTTTCATATCTTTCTATCCAAAGCTAAAATTTCTGATAATGGTTAAAACATTGAAGACAACTTGGCATAGAAATGCATCAGAACTTTTATATGCCTCTTTATGTGTCTCTTGATAGTGCTTAAATCCTGTAGTAAGATCTTAAGTGTTAGCAAAGAAAAATCTTCATTATGTTTGGAATTTTGAAATAAAAGGCAGCATTTATACCCATCCGATGGGGCATTGGCAAAGGCAGTTGTGGCATTAGAAGAAATAGCTGGAACCTTCTGCTGGTCAGAGCTAGATTGGGTCCATTTGGACCAAATAAATTCCTAGAGGAAGATACAGTTTGGAAATAAGAGAACAGACCTTCTAGACCAGATTAGCCACCCACAAGTGTAAATTGGGGTTAGGCATAATCCCAATATTAGGTTGAACATTTGGAAGAGATAAAATGGATTCCAACTGTGAGTATATTTAACTAAACAAGGAAATGCTTTTTAACATGAATTTGTATGAGGAAGTTTTTGAAATGCAAACAAATAGTTTAGTGACATGGTATAGATTATGACTTGTGTATTGCTATCAATGAACTCATTACACACACACACACACACACACACACACACCCCAAATTATAATGTTAATACGTGTATTTTGTTCTGGATTCTAACAGGGTATTCTAATTTCCTATAGAGGTCACTTTTGGTATAACCAACACTTTGAAGGAGCAGGACTCTGGGTGAAGTAAAGGGAACGTGTTTTCTCATTAACGCTGTTGCAAACCAACTCTGTGCAGTTGTTCTTTTGCCCTTGGATAAAATTCTGCAAAGGCCCTGCTGCTTAGCTGATTGTTTTCAGATAATGGAAATATCTTCGGGCACTTTGTTTTCAGATAATGGAAATATCTGTGAGTACTTTGGTTCTCTAAAAATAGCCTGAGTTCCATAATTAATATGTCTATTTAAAACTCCTTCCCACCCATCTGGAGCTCAAGGCTTCTGTGAGTAGGAAGCTTCAGTGGAGAAGGCGGATGTGTTTGGCCTCATTTGTTTTTAACAACTCTCCTTCTCAATGTGGGAAGCTGAGACTTCTAACTTCTCTGTGGTTGAGTAGGGGAATGGGGAGAGCTAATGGAAATGAAAATTTCTTCCTGACTGGAGGTGATTTTTTGTTGTTGCTTTTTTTTTTTTTTTTTTTTCCTGGCAGTGAAATGAACTTAAGACATTTTGTGTGTTTCTCAGAGACCACACGTCACTAGGGGTTTCTCAGCTCTGGTTTCCTGATACAGCCTGGTCCCTTAGAATTACCCCTCAGACTGCAAAAGACTCTCTGTTGGGATCCCATCACCGCTCCAAATGGTTTTCAGAGGCAAAATCTTCTTAAGATAGTTCCAGGTAGATCCTGTTATATTTTTCTCTGCTACCACTTCTTATCCAACAGGCATAGAATCATTATAAATTATTTCAGGGGCTATTCTTACTTTTTGGGGAAATATGTATTAAAAAGATGAAAACATGACTATATAAACTCTCAAGGTCCTGGGGTATCTATTTTGTAACCATCAGTTCAGGGAACTGCTTGAATATTAAGACACATTCCTATCAATGGCTCAGGCAAGCCTCATTTCTAGAGTATACTATATGGCCCACAGCAGGCACCTTCTGGGCTCAAGGTTTAGGGGCCAAAGGAAGGGAGCATTAGAGCTTGCATCCCAGATCATGATCTACCAAAGGGGTCCTGAGATGGCAGGATGCCAATTAATAAAGAGTGCTTGGCCTAGATTCTTCTCACAGGGCATGGCAGTGGGCTCACTGGGAATCTCACCATTGTCTACTTGCAATCTAACATTCACAGTGGAAATTTGATTAGTTATTTTATTACCAAGCATTCCTTTATCACTTGTTATTTGTCTAGATCATGAAGCACACAATTTACTGTAATAAAGGATAAAAAATACATTTAGGAGATTCATACAGAAGTTCCTTGATTTACATTGGGATTATGTCTACCTAAACTCATAGTAAGTTGAAAATATCATAAGTTGAAAATGCATTTAATATATCTAACAAAACGTCACAGCTTAGCCTTGGCTAGCTGACACATGCTCACAACACTTCGATTAGCCTACAGTTGGGCAAAATAATCCAACACAAAGCCTATTTTATGGTACAGTGGTGAATATCTCATGCAATTTATTAAAAGCTGGACTGAAAGTGAAAAACAGAATGGTTGTATGAGTACTTGAAGTGTGATTTTTACTGAATGCATATTGCTTTTGCACCATTGTAAAGTTGAAAAACCGTAAGTTGAACCATCATAAGTCTGGGACCATCTGTAATTATAAAATAATTATGATTTTACAATATGAATATTAAAGATGCTACTATAAGAAAGTGCTAAATTGTATAATATGGATTATAAGTCGTGCATGAGTTCAGGGAAATTGAGGAAGATCAAGAAGACTCTAGCAAATGCCACTTTTCAGAAACTGTTCCACCAAAGCCTGTAATTGCTTTCTGGTTGCAAAATACACATTCTTCCATATTCCCTTGTGGAAATATGTGGTTGGCTTCATTTGTTTTTAACAACACTTCTTCCTGAAGTGAAACTTATGTTCTTGGCAATATTTGACACAACTGACCACTCCTTTCTTCAAAAACTCAGCTTCCCTTGGTTTTGACTCTCCTGCCTCTGCCATTCCTCAGAAGTTTCTCATTCCTCTTTATGGACAGCTTTTCCTTCCTTCCTTCCTTCCTTCCTTCCTT
>NW_016804196.1:446795-514143 GCF_001698545.2 Rhinopithecus bieti
AAATATATATATAGATATGTATAATTATAAACATATAATATACATATAATTATAAATATATTATATATTATATATATACACATTTTGTTTGGTTGTGTAGGGTCTCACTATGTAGCCTAGGCTGGCCTTGAACTCCTGGCCTCACCTGATTCTCCCACGTTGGCCTTCCAAAGTCTCTTTTGGTTTTATTAACTGGTATGTTTCAGAATTCTGCCACCACCTTCTTGCCTTATCAGTCCACACATTCTCCAAGGGGCAGTCTCTTTCACTCGCATTTATGCTGGTGGTTCAGATTTAAATCCTTTCTTCTGAAATTCTAAGCTTTCCCTCCAGATCTACTCACCTGGTCTTCTACTGAACAATTCCATTTGGAAGTCTCACAGGAAAAAACAAACAAGAAACCCTATTCATTACATCCTAAACAGCTTGTCATGTTCCTCCCACCATATCTTTTCCTTATTCTCCTGTGGTTCTTTTCTGTTTAGGTGAAGTAAATTCTTGTTTTCTGGTGTAATTTGAATTAAAAAACCCTACTTGCTTTCAAATGTTTATCTTATTTTCAAACTCATCCAGCTCTTAAAATTTTCAGCCTTGATCAATTTATTTGGTTTAAATTATTTTAGCTAGAGATTCTTTCTTAAAATGTGTCACCTTCAGGGATACAATTAGGTCCAGCAGCACCTGTTTACAAAGAACAAAGCACACTAATCTAATTAAATATCAACTAATAATAATCATGATTTATTGAGTACTTACAATGTTCCATGCATTTTGCTAAGGGATTTTCATTGTATTTATTTCTCATAATAAATAAGTAGTTATTATCATGTTAAACAAATAAGGAAGCTGAAGCATATGAAGTCTAAACAGCTTTACCAGCCTCCACTGGCTGAACTACATGGTGAGGAAATGACTAAAATACAGATCCTCTGACTCTGAAACTCATGCCCGTAACCATTTACTACACTGAGTACACTGTCCTGGCAAGGAGAAAACTTTAACAGAAAGTGAGTTAGGGCAGGTACGTATTTTGAGACAAGAAGGCTATACGATGGTTTAGGTTCCAGGATGTTGGCCAATACCTTGTGAGGAAGAGAGATACAAGAGCTCTATGAAGCCAGGAGGAGGAGGGCACCTGTCTTAGTCTGTTTTTTGTTGCTATGACAGAATACCTGAGACTGGGCAATTTATAAAGAAAAGAGGTTTATTTTGGCTCATAGTTCTGGAGGCTGGGAAGTCTAAGACCGGGTGGCCACATCTGGTCAGCTTCCTGTGAGGGCCTTGTGCTGTGATATAATATGGCAGAGAAGTGATAGAGAAAGTAAGCATGGGAGAAAGGATCAGAACACAAGGGGTGACTTCACTTTATAACAACCCACTCTCACAGTATGAATCCAGTCCCATGGGAATGGGAAATCACTCACTCCTGAGAGATGGCATTAATTCCGTCATGAGAGTAGATTCCTCATGACGCCAGTGCCTCCCAAAGATCTCACCACCTTTCAACATCATCACACTGGGGACCAAACTTCAACATGAGTTTGATGGGGACAAAATATTCAAACTATAGTAGCACTGAAGTCATATGAATGGTGAGAATTCTTGATATTTAAGTGATCTCTTTGAGGCAGGACCAATTAATTTTTAAATTAAGTAGGCATTAAGAACATTAGTAGTCCAGGGCTGTAAAGCTTCATATCGTATTTAACTGTTTTCTATAGCTAAGAAGGAAGACTGTGTTTGACAACATTTTTATTTTAATTATACTGATGACATGATTAATAACACTAATATGTGCTGGGTAATTAGAGTGCTAAACCTCCTATTAGTGTAAGAGAATAGTAAATTTTAATATGTTGGAGAATAAGGCTGAAAGAACATTGCATAGGCAATTAATTATAGTCAATAATAGGTATATGACTGCATTAATAGTCAAATCATGGTTAACTCTTTAGGGTTCATTGGAGAGTGTTTGAAGGATATAGTGAGAGCAGAAGAACCTGTGTGTTAGTCTGCTCCGGGTGCCATAACAAAATACCACAATCTGGGTGGCTTAAACAACAGAAATTTATTTTCTCACAGTTCTGTAGGCCAGACATTTAAGATCAATGTGCTGTCAGGATTGGTCTCTGCTGAGGCCTCTCTTCCTGGTTTATAAATGGCTGCCTTCTCACTGTGTCCTCACATGGCAAAGAGGGACAGAGTTTTAGTGTCTTCTTTTTCTTATGAGGATACCAGTCTTACTGGATTAGAATCTTACTCTTATGGCCTTATTTAACCTTAGTTACCTCTTTAAAGGCTCTATATCCAAATACAGCTACCTTAAGGGGTTAGGGTTTCAACACATGAATTTTTAGAGGGATAAAGTTCAGTCCCTGATACACTGAAATTCACAGAGAAACCAAGACTTCTCCCATGCATTGGAGTCTTAGAAGCTGGGGCTCTAAGGCTAGACTGTCTGGATCCCAGTTCGACAAGAGAGAGCGCTACTGAAACCCCCCTTCCTCTTTGGTCCTTTTTTTAGACAGTCTGTTACTCAAGTTGGAGTGTTGTGGTACAATCAGGGCTCACTGTAGCCTTGAACTCCTGACTCTAGGGATTCTCTTGATTTAGTGTCTTGAGTAGCTAGGACTACATTGTGTATCACCATGCCCAGCTAAGATTTTAATTTTTTGTAGAAGGGATCTCTCTATGTTGCCCAGGCTGGTCTGCAACTCCTGCACTTAAACGGTTCTCTCCTCTGGGTCTCCCAAAGTGTTGGGATTACAGGTGTGAGCCACCTGGCCTGGCCTGAAACTTTCTTTCTTAAACACTCTCATGGGTTTTTACATGGAGATGTTAATGACTGTGTCTATCTCACAGGATTGCTGTGATGATTAAATGAATGAAAACATATAAAGCACATAATACAATGTCTTGCACTTGGGCAGGCTCAGAAAATGTTAGTTATTACTTTTTATTGTTGTTGAATATATTTTAGATTTTGGCTAAATTAGGCAATGTGCTTTATATTAGAATTTGAAAAAATAATATAAAGCATTATTACAGAAAGGTGAAATTGACATCTGAGATATTAGAAACTTCTCATGGAACAAAGAATTTATTTAAAGCATAAAGGTCAACTTGTTTACCTCTTTGCTCCTAAGAAGTAAAAATAAAATGTTAAATAATGTGAGAAAAAATTGATTGTGCTCATAGCTGCTTATTTGAAAATGTCAACCTTATGAAAATTTACAAGGATACAATGACAATACATTAATTATATCTTGAAACATGCAAATAGAGGTCAATGTTTAAAAGTATGAAATTCTAGATGAAGTGGAACTTTCTGATGAAAATAATATGTTGTAATTTTTCATGAAAACTTCAAAATGCAATGGATATAAAAGCATAATTTAAGAAAACTAAAGTTATGGTATTGTAATCTGATTTCTGATATTGTTCAAATCACACTAAGCTTCTACAGTAAGTTAATACTCTCTAATGAAGGAGATCGTTAGAATATTCCTAGGAATGAGTTAAATGATTTGTGGGAAGGAAATATATTAACATAATATTAATATTATGTGAATGATTGGAGAGAATGAAGTGGAAGCCAAAATGCCATCTGTGATCTTACTTTGAAAGTCATGTACTGGGTCATATGACATCTAGTTCTAGGATCCTTGAGGAATTGCCATACTGTTTTCCATAATGGTTGAACTAGTTTTACATCCACAACAGTGGTAAAAGCGTTCCTATTTCTCCAAATCCTCTCCAAACACCTGTTGTTTCCTGACTTCTTAATTATATGCCATTCTAACATGGTGTGAGATGGTATCTCAAATTGTGGTTTTGATTTGCATTTCTCATGAATATCGATGATGATAGAAGGCAATTATATTTACATAGGTAATGATTGAGACTGATATGAATACAACTTACTTTTTGAGGGAAATTCTTTCATATCCTTTGCCCCACTTTTTTGATGGATTGTTTGTTTTTTCTCGACATATATTGTTTAGAGATTCTTTGTAGATTCTGGATGTATAGCTTTGTCAGATGATTAGGTTGCAAAATTTATCCCCACTCTGTAGAATTGCACTGTATACAACTCTGATGGTAGTTTCTTTTGCATGTGCCAAAAGCTCATATTAGTATTTAATGAGAATCCCCATTTGATCAATTTTGGCTTTTGCTAGCCGTTGACATTATTGGATGTTTTAGACATGAAGTCCATATGCCCATGCCTAAATGTCATGAATGGTATACCTACCACAAAGGATGTATTTTACTACTACAAAGACACATGTACAACGTAATGAATTTATTGGGCCATATTCACAATAGCAAAGACTTGGAATACAACCCAAATGATCCAATCTGTGACAGACATGGAATTAAAAAATGGTACACATATATACACATGAAATACATATGCATAGACCATAAAAGAAGAGAACAATGAGTTTCGGTCCATATGATAGTTAACATAGATGCAGCTGACAACATCATTCTTAGCAACTATCACAGACAAGAAAACCAAACACCGACATAATTCTTCCTCTAGGTGGGAACATGAACAATGAGAATCACTTGGAACTCGGGAAGGAGAAACAACACGCATAGACCTATCATGGGAGGGGGAGGAGAGAGGAGTTGCATTGGGGAGTTAACATGATATAAATGATGAATTTGATGGGTGCTTGGACGAGTTGATGGGTGCAGCACACCAACATGGGCATAAGTATACATATGTAACAAACCTGCAGGTTATTGCACATGTACCCTAGAACTTAAAGTATAATAAAAAAAAAGAAAAAAAAAAAAAAAAAAAAAAAAAAAAAAAAAAAAAAGAAATTCGTGTACTATCACTTTCGTGATACTCTTTTTATTAGATGTGGGTCACTAAGTCTAGCTTACGCTCGACAAAAGGGAATTTGACTCTGTCTTTGAGGACAAGATTGTCAAAGGAATTTGCAGATATATTTTAAAATCGCCACAACATGAATTAACTTTTCTCATCATGCCCAATCTTTATCCCCTCAACAGCATAGTATAAAAGTTAATGTGTCATGTTCTCAATAGAACAGTGCCCCAATATGACATTGATTTAGGAAGTGGAAGCAGGAGAGAAGGAAGCTTGTAGAATCTGAATTCCTAGAGATCAACAGGGTGCGTATGTGTTTGTGCATAGAGGAATGGGTGGGGACATGGAGATGTAAGGGAGGTAGGTGGGAACTGGATGCAGGAAATTAAAAAAGAATAACTAGACAGCATCTCTCTCTGTCTTCAGAATTAGTATACTTCTAGTCACCGAACAAGATCAAGTTAAATCCTATGGTTTTTAAGGGTCATTGGTCTTTTCAGCTTTGTTTTGGCCCTATGGTACATAAAATCTTCTTTCTGTTGAGGTGTTCATAATGAATAGATTTGATGGAAGAAACCAATTGCTATCTTAGTGCTAGAATATACTCTAAATTAAAGCCATACGTTAATATTTATTATTAGGGTTGAGAAGAGACTCAATAAAAGGAAAAGTTCAGTTTAGGATAGAACTGGAAATGTGTTTTGATGGTGACTGTGGGTTGATACTCATGAAGTATCTGATTTGCTGAATAAAACTGGACCTTCTCTTTTTGGGGGAGTAATGAGTTGTTATTGTGTGATAAGGCTTATACAGGGCAATTAAGAGGGCTTGGCTTTTCGTGGGCAGTTATTAGTTACAAATTTTCTCTCTTATCATTTTCTTAATTACAAATCTATCAGACTTTGCATACTTAAAACATTTTAGTTTTTAGTTATTAGGGATACATAGTTGTATGTATTTACGGGGTACAAGTGATATTTTGATACAAGCATGCAATGTGTAATGATCAAATTAAGGTTATTAGCATATCTATCACCTCAAACATTTATTATTTTTTTGTATTGGGAACATTCTATTTCCACTCTTTTAGTTATTTTCAAACATACAATAAATTATCACTAACTGTAGTTGGTCTATTATGCCACTGAACATTATATCTTATTTCTCCCACCTAACCATATTTTTGTACCCATCAATCTTATCCTCTTTATCACTCACTCTTCACAACCTTTCCCAGACTCTGGTAACCGTCATTCTACTCTCTACCTTCATGACTAGATATATCTCCCACATATGAGTGAAAGCATGCAATACTTGTTTTCCTGTCCCTGGCTTATTTCACTTAACATAATGTCTTCCAGTTCCACCCATGATGTTACAAATGATAGGATTTCATTCTTTTTTATGGCAGTATTGATTTGGGAAATATTGTTATTATCACTTTGGTCTCTTGTGTTCCTTTTATCACACATCCTTGAATTTTCAGTGTCTGCTGACTCTGTAACAACGTTGTCAAGGGCTTTTCACTGAGGCATGTGCAATGAAGAATCAAAGGGCTTTTATTAATTAATACAAAAATATTTGTAAAACAAATGTTGACATTTGTTGCTATGGAGCAGATATTTTCTTCTTGGTAGAAAGCAGAACATGGCCCTGGTAAAAATGATGAGCATCTTGATTGCATGTGTGTTCTCTTATATCTCTGTGCCTTTCTTAACTCATGCTGCTCTCTACCTTTCCAAAGCCTACATTTCATTTTGCCATTTAAAACTGCTTATTATTTAAGTAGCATCTGTCCCCAAATGTTTCTTTTAGTCTGTCATCTCGGGATTACTATTCCCTTCAACACCATCTTATAGCTTAGTGTTAGAAGGAAAACAACACAGTTAAAGCAATTCATGAAGAATATGTACGATTAATAGCCTGCCACATTTTAAAAGTGGGTTTACATTTGAAATAAATGCAGCAACAAAACCAGTTGACCCAGATTAATCTCTTGATGATAGATTGCAGACTTTGGGAAAAGTAATAAAGAAGAGTAATGAAATTCAAATCATGTAGGTGACATGTTTGAAGTGAGAGTGGAGAATTAGAAAGAGTTTTTATCCTCCTTCAATTTTATAGTTCAAAATATTTTCTAGTCTATTGGATAGGCTGTCCTATTCTAGTGCTTGCAGGCAGACTGAAAAGTTAGAATGAGAGAAATGAACTAAATGGTCCCATCATTCACCCACTTGCTTAGGACAGAAACTTCGGAGTTTCATCTTTGATTTACATCCTCCCACATCCCATACTGAATTTGTCACAATCGTGTAGACTCATGTTTCCTGATGCATCCACATCAGACCACTGTGCCCCTCCCGCAACTTCAACCCCTGGTCCGAGGCACCATTCTTAAATCTCACTTTGCACCATGCTCTTTTGCTCACCACGTTCCGACTATGCCAGCCTTTCGGCAATGCCTCGAACATGCATTTTCCTGTGTCCAGGCATTTCATTTTGCTATTCCTTCTTCCTCCTACTTCCTCTTCCTCCTGGAGGGATATCTTTCCCCCAATATTGACATGCCCCCTACCTCTTTTCAGCCACATCTTTCCTCAAATGTCACATCACAGAATATCCTAAACACCCTACTTAACAAATCATTGCTCTCACTCTCAGCTATCTCCTCGCCCTGATTAATTTGTTCATAACCACCCCCCAACATTTGTTTACTGTCTGTCTACTTCCCTAGAGCCTATGCTTCCTGTGGCCACGGACTCCATGTTTTATTTATTGCTGTATCCCCAGGACCTACACACAGTGCTTGATATATAGTAGCTGTTTGCTAAATATATTTGAATAAATGAATAAATGACCTTTTAAAAGTAAGCATATGTAATATTTATATTTTGATGGAAAACAATAAAGTGAATGTATATTTAATTACATTGTTATTTTGTTATTTGAGGTGAAAATCAGGACCTAGTGACCTAGAAATTACAGAAAGTAAGAAATAGCAAAAGCCTATTGTTAAGGAGTTTATAAATAGGAGGAAATAAAAAGGGTATTGTCAATTCTGGTAATGCCAAGTACTATGGTCTATATTTTAACCTTGATGTGTACTGGGATTTTCACACAATAGGCTGAAAAATTATTTAAAAAAAAAAAAAAAAAAAAAAAAAAAAAAAAAAAAACTAGAGAAAAATCAGGTAGTGGTTGGATATTGATTATTAGAGTTCTTTAGTTGATTTTTTATATATATAAACTTTTTCTGTCTGGGTAGAAAATGTACTGCTGAATTTGTTGACATATCATTTCACCACAGTTTCACTTGTTTCTTTTAGTACAGTGCTGATTTTTTTTTCTCAGTATTCAATATTATTATTCCTTCTTGAGCTCTGACCCCCAATAGTACAATGCTTCTTGAGGTCTGGCTGTTACAAATGCTAGTGGAGCATTAAAATGTTGCATATTTTAGGTTGTGAGCTCATTACAGCTGTCCTCAGAAGGTTAATTGCTCTAAAGTAACAACAACAAAAAAGGTAATGGCTAGTTTTCTAGAAATCTGAGAAGGTGCAGCCAGGACAGGTGATGTTCCTGTCATCAGCTGCTCCAGGCAGTCCCATTTCCCCAAGCAATGGCATAAATGATTTTAAAGAGTAAATGTGGCCGTTCTGTAACACAGGATGCATTATTCCACTGGTGCTGAGGCTCAGGGCCACAAGAGAGAAATCCTTTTTTTACAATTCTAGCTGCTGAAAGCACTGGAAAGAATCAATTCAAGTCTAGAGGAAATTCTTACGTGACCCTGAGGCTGTGTCATAAAGGGCTCCCTTTGTCATAAATGTCCCCATTTTAATTGCAAAATTATTTCATTAAAAACATGCTGTATTTCATTTGCTTTCTTCCAGTCAATATATGTGACAAAAATCATATCATTGCATCGTTTATGATATTCCTGATTTAATGTTTTCAAAGTCATTGTGAAAGAAAAGGTCAGCAGTTTTGTGCCTATTTGTTCAAGTCTTTCTGCCATTTTTCTGTTATTTCAACAAAGAGCAGCTGTCCCATTAAAGCCAGCTGTGAAAAAAGGTGTTATATTTGCTCCTGTGTTTATGCTATTTTTTCTTTTTCTGTTTGACTTTTTTTATCTCTCTGCTTCACTATAAGTCCAAATGTAGAATTATGTATATATACATATATATATATATTTTTTTCTATTCCACGAGTATTTGAATATCTATTCTTTGTTTAGGAGTGTTGTAGTTATGAAGGAAGTGAACATACCATTTTCCATGGTAGGCTATAACATTGCACACACACAAGAAAGGATCAGAAGAAAATATAAGAAAGTTGGCTGAAAGACAAAGTAATGAAGTTTGATAGATTTTTTTTTCACATAGGATGAGATATGTGTGAGATAAATATAGACCTACATAATTCGGTAAAGTTCTATTGAGATTTTGGAACTTAAGAAAAACCTTGAATGTAGCTAATAAGTCATTTACATTGAGCTTTACTTTTTATGTACATTATCTTATTTGATCCTCACTAATACTTTATGATAAGTAAAGACAGTCATGGTTATATTAAATATTATCTTGCAAAGAAGTTCAGCAATTTGCCTGAGTTAGTAAGTGACAGCAGTAGAACCCAAATCTTGGTCTCTTGTGTTGAAATGCTGAATTCTCTCCATTACACCAAAGTGAACAGTAGAGGGAAGTTGGGCAGTTTGTATTAGAGAACCAGTAGAGAGGCAGAAGTGATTATGACATGCCAAAGATAAAGTAGATGCAATAAGATACTATGCTGGGCACTAGGGAATAACATTAATGTTCCAAAATAACTCATTTATTCAGCAGCTATAATAAATGACTCTTTATCCAGAATGGCTGGCTATTTTAGATGAACAGTGTTCTCAGAATTAGGCCGGGATGTTGTATGTCTACACAATTTCTATTCAATACTTAAAATTATTGCCCTTAAAAATATTACCATCATCAAAGCCACACATTAATAGCAAAAGCATAACAATGTCCTTGAAACTGTCTGTTACTATCCACACCAGCTAAACTGTGTCACCAGATGGGTACCACAATGACACCATCAATGGGTCATTTAGAGCGATGTATGATCATATATTTAGAAAACCCCGTCATCTCAGCCCTGGATCTCCTTAAGCTGATAAGCAAGTTCAGCAAAGTCTCAGGATACAAAATCAATGTGCAAAAATCACAAGCATTCCTATACACCAATAATAGCCAAATCGTGAGTAAACTCCCACTCACAATTGCTACAAAGAGAATAAAATATCTAGGAATACAACTTACAAGGGATGTGAAGGACCTCTTTAAGGAGAACTGCAAACCACTGCTCAAGGAAATAAGAAAGGACACAAACCAATGGAAGAATATTCCATGCTCATGGATAGGAAGAGTCAATATCACGAAAATGGCCACACTGCCCGAAGTAATTTATAGATTCAATGCTATCCCCATCAAGCTACCACTGACTTTCTTCAGAGAATTAGAAAAAACTATCTCAAATTTCATGTGGGAACAAAAAAGAGTCCACATAGCCAAGACAATCCTAAGCAAAAAGAACAAAGCTAGAGGCTTCATGCTACCTGACTTCAAACTATATTACAAGGTTACAGTAACCACAACATCATGGTACTGGTAACAAAACAGATATATAGACCAATGGAACAGAACAGAGGCCTCAGAAATAATGCCACACATCTACACCCATCTGATCTTTGACAAACCTAACAAAAACAAGCAACGAGGAAAGGATTAAAGACTCAAGATGGATTAAAGACTTAATGTAAGACCTAAAACCATAAAAACCCTGGAAGAAACCTAGGCCATACCATTCAGGACATAGGCATGGGCAAGGACTTCATGACTAAAACACCAAAAGCAATGGCAACAAAAGCCAAAATTGACATGTGGGATATAATTAAACTGAAGAGCTTCTGCACAGCAAAAGAAACCATCGTCAGAGTGAGCAGGCGACCTGCAGAATGGGAGAAAAGTTTTGCAATCTGTCCGTCTGACAAAGGACTAATGTCTAGAATCTACAAAGAACTTAAACAAATTTACAAGAATAAAACAACCCCATCAAAAAGTGGGCAAAGGATGTGGACAGACACTTCTCGAAAGAAGACATTTATGTGGCCAACAAACATGAAAAAAAGCTCAACATCACTGGTCATTAGAGAAATGCAAATCAAAACCACAATTAGATACAATCTTATGCCAGTTAGAATGGTGCTCATTAAAAAGTCAGGAAACAACAGCTGCTGGAGAGGATGTGGAGAAATAGGAACGCTTTTACACTGCTGGTGGGAGTGTAAATAAGTTAACCATCGCGGAAGACAGTGTGGCGACTCCTCAAGGATCTAGAACCAGAAATACCATTTGACCCAGCCATCCCATTACTGGGTATATACCCAAAGGATTATAAATCATGCTACTATAAAGACACATGCACATGTATGTTTATTGCAGCACTATTCACAATAGCAAAGACTTGGAAGCAACCCAAATGCCCATCAGTGAGTAACATCTTCTTGCAGGAGGACAAGAGTGCTTCAGTTTGCCCATAAGGTACTCTAAGAACACAAAGGACGACATAAGCCCTGTTCTCAGAGGACTTACCTTTTAGAGAAATGTGTTTAGCAATGTGCAGCAATGTCCTCTTAGAGTAAAGAAGTTTGTGTCAGTATTGTAAGGCCCTGTGGAAATAGTGAAATGCCCAGTACCATGTGGCACTCACTCATTCCAAGAGGGTAAGTCTTTCTGTAAACCTCTTTAGCCTTCTCGGAGATGTGTTTTTGCTTTGAATCCCTGGCAGTCTTATCCTTACCCTGGCTTATTTCTCACAGTTTCCCTCACTGCATCATTTGGATCAGTGAGGCTCTCACTGCTCTTTGGATGAGTCCTGGCTCTTCACCCTGCCAATGTTCTTTGATGGGTGCAGTGTGGCGCCCGGAGTGCTGGTACAGACCTCTTTTAACCTCTAGTTCCAACTTCTCTGATTTATATCCTGGGGCAAGTTATTTTCTCCCTGGTCCAGTATCTTCATTTGCTGTAAAATGTAGGTTATTGTGTGCTTTCAAAGTTATTTGGAAAAATAAGTAAGAATAATCATTAGAAGCATAGCCTCTCTATTCTATGCCCCAACTCCTCACAGCCTGATTGATTTAAGTCCCTATTTACTTTGACTGCTGCTGCTGCTGCTTTTAGTAATGGTAAAGCATGCAAGAAAAAAATGCCTATTGAAAGCAAGAATATATTTTTAAAAAATCAGGTCTTCTGAATTATCCAGAATGCTTCTATTTAAATGTTTCATCTTAAGTGTCACTTTTTATTTAATAGAGGCGGTCTCACTCTTTTGTGCAGACTGGCCTTGAACTCCTGACCTCATGCAATCCTCCCAATCTTCTCACTTCTCTGGTAGCTGGGATTACAAGTATGCACCACTGTGCTGGGCTTATCTATTTTATTTTATTTTAATTTTACCCAAGGTATGTTAGGGTTTATATACTCATCTGCAGTTGCCACTTTGAAATTCCAGCTATAGCTACAGACCACAATAACTTCCTGTCCTGGCCAAGGAATGAACTTTCATGGTGTCCATTGGGTGGTTAGGCAGTGGGTTCTTCTTGTGGGAAGGGATATACCATTTGGAAGTGTTATTTTCCAATGGACTTCTCTGGTGGTGATTACTGATAATCATTAAAAGGGAGACAAACCTAAACTCCAAGACAACTAGTGAGTTTTGACATATTGTCAGCTGTTATCCTCGCTGGGGTTATGGGTTGTGCCTGAGGAAGTGGGTGGGGTGGGTAATGGGGAGTGGTTTGTGGAAGCAGTGGTAGGGAGGGGGGGTGTGAAAAGTCTAACCTAAAATATACATTATAGACTTTAACTCATAATATCCTTTTAGTAAAGATAATATTGTCCACATTTTAAAGATGAGAAAATTGAATTTTAGAGAGCGTAGTTACTCAAAATCACACAACTGGATTCCAATTCAGGTCAGTCTGACTCCAAAATCCTTACATACTGGGGCAGGGTGTGATTACGTCCAGCTGGTGAGGCCCACTTGGTCTAGGGCTCTGAGTTGATCCCAGAGCAAGTGGGCCTCACCAGCTGGATGTAATCTGTTCCGATTCTGACCCTTGCTTTTCAACTCATTTTGGATGTCACATTCTCTCATTCTCTTCTTATAATTCCCCCTCAGGACTCTACAAACTGTGGTTTCTAACCTGGCTCTCTTGGCCCACCCTTGACTCACTAGCCTAGAGCTGCCATGCATAGTGACCAGCACTGAGCATTGCCCATGGCACCAGCCATGGCTCACCTCTCATCAAAATGCTTACCCAGGGAGGATACTTATTTCTAATATTCACAAAAATACTCTAATATTCACACAAAAATAGTTTCTCATATTCACTGACAGTTCTTTCTACTCTGCAAGAGGCTAATGGTGGCCCAGAGGACCACTAGTTGTGTTGGAGTTTAGGTTTCTCCCTCTTTTAATGAATGGATTAGGGATGGCTGTTTACGTAGTGGATACAGAAGAATTAGAAGAAAAGTTGCTGTCCATAGAGCTCCTCCTTTGCATTCATTACATGATGAGAACACGGAACATCTCATCCGGAAAAAAAGATTGTCTATGAGTGATTGCAACAATTCAGAGGGCTGGGGTTCTCAAAGTTGTCCCAGGACCAAGCAGCCTTGTTGTCACCTGGAACTTGTAAGAAATGCAAACTTTAGGGGCCCAGACCTACAGAATCAGAAACTTTGAGGTGAGGTTCCAGTGATTAGGTTTAACAAGCCCTTCAGGTGATGCTGCTACCTATTCAATGAGAGACCGTGGGCCAGTCGATGAGATGCTACTTAAGTTCTGATGCGTTTCACCTGTGCCAGGACTTGGCCCTCTAGAGTAGTATCTAGAGAAACAACATGTTGTGAACTTTGAAACTGTCGTTGTCACACAGGAATAGTTTTAAGTAAGACTCCATCTCTGTGGATGCCTTATACTTAGGCAACATTGTCAAAAATGAAATAAAATGAAATATCTGTACTTTGGAGCAGAAAGTATGATTCAATGTTAGTTATAGCCAGGGCTACCCACAAATCTTGGTCTTCTATTGTACTAGTTACTAGGGATTTTGTAGGGAAGTCCACAAGTTGTGTGGCTTAGAACCATAGAAATTTATTGTTTCACAGTTCCAGAGGCTGAAAGTCCAAGATCAAGGTATTGGTAGGGTTGGTTCCTTCTGAGGGCTATGAAGAAGCATCTGGTACCTGTTCCTCCCTTAGCTTCTTTGGTTTTCTGGCTATATTTGGCATTCCTAAGCTTTTAGATGTATCACCTTTATACTCTGACTTCACCTTCACCTGTTGTCCTCCCTGTGTGTATATCTGTGTCCAAATTTACTCTTTTTAAGAACAAAGCTGGAGGCATCGTATTACCTGACTTCAAACTATATTACAAGGCTACAGTAACCAAAACAGCATGAGGCTGGTACCTAAACAGACAGTAGACCAGTGCCTAGCCATAAGTAGAAAGACATTCATGCAGCCAACATGAAAAAATGTTCATCATCACTCGCCATCAGAGGAAATGCAATCAAAATAACAATGAGATACCATCTTACACCCCAGTTAGAATGGCAATCATTCAAAAAGTCAGGGAAACACAGGTGTTGGAGAGGGATGTGGAGAAATAGGAACACTTTTACACTGTTGGTGGGATTGTAAACTAGTTTCAACCATTTATGGAACACATGTATGGCAATTCCTCAAGGATCTAGAACTTAGATTGTCCAATGACCAAGCCATTCCCCACTTTACTGGGTATAAACCCAAGGATTATAAATCATGCTTGCTATAAAGACACATGGGCACACATATGTTTATTGCGGCAGTATTTCACAATAGGGGCAAAGACTTGGAATCAACCCAAATGTCCATCTGTGACAGGGACTGGATTAAAGAAAATGTTGGCACATAATACACAATGGAATACTATGGCAGCCATAAAAGGATGGTTTGCGTCCTTTGTAGGGACATGGGATGCAGCTGGAACCATATTCTTAGCAAACTATCACAAGAACAGAAACCAAACACCGCATGTTCCTTCCACTCATAGGTGGGGGAACTGAACAATGAGGACACTTGGACTCGGGAACGGGAACATCACCACTGGGGCCTATCATAGGGGGGGGGGAGGGATTGCATTGGGAGTTTATACAAAGATTATAAATGATGGATTGAATGAGGTGCTGACGAGTTGATGGGTGCAGGCACCCAACATGGCACAGTATACTAATGTAACAAATCTGCACGTTATGCACCATGTACCCTTAAGGAACTTAAAGTATAATAAAAATAAAATAAAATAAATAAAAAAACAATTTACAACAAACAAATAGCCCCATTAAGAAATGGACAAAGGACATGAACAGACACTTTTCTTTTTTTTTAATTATACTTTAAGTTCTAGGGTACATGTGCACAACGTGCAGGTTTGTTACATATGTATACATGTGCCATATTGGTGTGCTGCATCCATTAACTCATCATTTACATTAGGTATATCTCCTAATGCTATCCCTCCCCCTCCCCTCCACCCCACAACAGGCCTTGGTGTGTGATGTTCCCCTTCCTGTGTCCAAGTGTTCTCATTGTTCAATTCCCACCTATGAGTGAGAACATACAGTGTTTGGTTTTTTTGTCCTTGTGATAGTTTGCTGAGAATGATGGTTTTCAGCTTCATCCATGTCCCCACAAAGGACATGAACTCATCATTATTTATGGCTGCATAGTATTGCATGGCGTACATGTGCCACATTTTCTTAATTCAGTCTCTCATTGTTGGACATTTGGGTTGGTTCCAAGTCTTTGCTATTGTGAATAATGCCACAGTAAACATACGTGTGCATGTGATGAACAAACACTTTTCAGAAGAAGACATATGAGTGACCAACAAACATATGAAAAAAGGGTCAACATCACTAATTATTAGAGAAATGCAAATTAAAACTACAGTGAGACACCATCTTACACTAGTCAGAATGGCTACTATTAAAACATTAAAAAAGAGTAACAGATGCTGGCAAGGTTGCAGAGAAAAAGGAATGCTTATACACTGCTGGTGGGAATGTAAATTAGTTCAGCTATTGTGGAAAGCAACGTGGCAATTTCTTAAAGAACCTAAAACAGAATTACCATTCAACCCAACAATCTCAGTATTAGGTATATTCTCAAAGCAATACGAATTGTTCTATCAGAAAGACACCTGTATGTAAGTAGACATGTTTCACACTGTTCACAATAGCAAAGTTATGGAATCAACCTAAATGCTCATCAGTGTTAGACTACATAAGGAACACATGATACAAAAAAGAATATGATCATGTCCTTTGCAGCAACATGAATGGAGCTGCAGGCCATTATCCTAAGGACTAATACAGGAATAGGAAACCAAAATACTGGATGTTCTCACTTATAAGTGAGAGAGAAACACCAAGTTCATATGGACACTAAGAAGAGAACAATAAGCACCGGAGCCTACTTGAAGGTGGAGGGTGGGAGGAGAGAGGATTGAAATCTACTTATCAGATACTATGCTTGTTACCTGGTTGATTAAGTAATCTGTACACCAAACTCCCACAACAGGCAATTTACCTACATAACAAACCTGCCTGTGTACCCCTGAAGCGAAAATAAAAGTTAAAAAGATGAAAATTTAAAAAAACCCTCAAACCCCATTTCTTCTTTTTAGGAGGAATCTGGTCATATTCGATTAGGGATCATCCTAATGATCTCATTTTGTTTTGATTATCTCTGTAAAGATGCTATTTCCAAATAAGGCCATATTCTGAGATATGAGTGGGGGGTAGGACTTCAGTATAGTTTTTTGGGGGAAACAGTTCTATTCATAATATACCTACCCAGTTGAAAACAGGGAGATGATTGTGAACATAGTGCTGATAGACCAGGTAAAGAACACTATAAACGTTTTCCTAAAAGTGTTAGTCCAGAATTAAGTGACACTAATTAATAAGCAAAGTGTACTCATATTTAGAACCAGGCTCATAACCAGTACGACATCACTCATTAGTAGGCAGCAAGAATAATAAAGCCTTTGAGTTTTGGTCTGCAATTATGTGGGAGCGTGTTGCAGGGAAGGAGTTGCTATGTGTGCATTAGCGTTCACCTGGGGCTAATACCAATCTGTTGGTGGTGACTACCTGGAGTACTGTCTTGTGGAGATCTGTGGCTCCTCCCAGGCTCCATGGATATAATATTGATTTGAATTAATTTGAATTTGAATTAATCTAGAACAGCTCAAAGGAGTGAGAGATGGCCTGGTGCTAGAATGGACGTAGTTCCTTGTCTCAATAATTTGAGTCATCGATTTTTTGTCTTGGCCTCAGGAAGGAAACTGGCAGAGAAAATTCAATTTATTAAACAATTGTATGCAACAAACTCTGATAGGCATTGTTAACATGAAGGCTCTGCTCTTGGCTTTTCTATTTTCATTCTTTTGGTTGGATAACTGAATTCTGGGTTTGATCTTAGGATGCAGCTGTCATTTTTCATTGCTCGTGCCTGACTTGACTCTCATGAGGTGGTCCATGCCTTGATTTTCTTCCCAGTGACCCATTTCTTTCTTAATTGGAATCTTATTTTTGGGCTCTGCACCCTATTCAGGAGATGTAGGACCTCAAAATCTGAGTTTGGGTCTCTGTGTCCTTCTGCCATTATCTCTCCATCTTTCCAAGCTTCCTTCTGCCTTTCCCCAAGACTCTGTCTGTGATTTAGCATTAACCATCTGGAATGGCAACTGCCTGACTGTTGGGCTTCCTCATGTTTCCTGTTCTTCAGACCTTCTTGGTCCTTTTGTCTAGGCGCAGTGGTTCTTCTTGTCCTGACCCAATAATTCCTTACTGGGCCAAGCCTGCCACAAAACAAACCCTCGTTCTCACATAAAACCATTGAAGAAATAAAAAAATTAGGAGTTCTCAACTATCTTTAGCAAGATTAGATCACAATCACTTCAAACAAATCTTACACTAAATACTGTAACAAGTCCAACCCAATTATGTTCTCATGGAACAATGGTAAGTAGTTAAAGTAATTTGGAAAAAGCAATGTCGGAGAGTTTGTTAAGAGAGGGAACATATGAGGTCACAAAACTATGGATATGTCCAAGGGCAGTCTGCAGGTGGCAGGTTAGACAGGCAAGCAAGCAATTAGAGAAGCAGAGCTTTTAAGAGTTGGCAATAATAAAGAATTTGTTACTTTCCTATTATGACACTAGCCTAAAAAGCTTTGGTTTATAAAAATGAAAGTCAAGCAATTTTTGTTCTGATGTTGTAACTGCGTCTATCATCTATCTTTAGGATATAAAATACTTCATATATTAGTTCCTCTCTGTTGCTTTGCTACAGGTAAATCAGAATGTTTTCCTGCTGTACTCTAATTCGTATTGGGAGCCAGGTAGAACACTTACAAAAGGCTTTCCAAATAATGTGTTGGAGAAATGCAAAGTTTTAAATAGAAAGTTTTTTTTGTTTTGTTTTGTTTCTGGTGTTTCTGCCATATTTTAGTGACAGATATTCCAGGACAAAGATGCATTATTTACCCTTTTAGGATTATTATGTTTACTTCATTAGAAAGAAGTTTATACCTGGATAAATAAGTACACTAACCTCTTAACCATTCATGTTACTATTGGTTAACATCATGGTGATTTTTTACAAGTTACTGAGATATGGCAGTGAACAAATGATTGAATGTTATTTTCAGAACCTATCCAGAAGTCGACTATCATCCTAGGTGTCTGTTAAATATGTAATGCCATTGGGGCAAATGGAAATATGTGGAATATACAAACAGAATTGTTGAAGAAAGTTGGATGTCATAAAGTACATCTATTGAGTAGACACATGAGAATCTCAGGGACTTTGATATTAGAATAAACCTTTCCTAAAGGAAAAGTGCAACAGATTTTCAGTTTGTCAAATGCTTGAATTGTGAAAAAGCCAGGTCAGAATAATCATAATATCTCAGATCAGCACAAATCCAGTAGAGGGGCTAAATGCTTTCCACTAGGGTGCTTCCAAAATGAGAGTAATTTAATTTGTTTTCTTCTCAATTTGTTTACTTTTTTTAAATAAATTGTATTGTGTATATATTTTAAAAAATAAAATGTATTGTGTATATTTGTGATGGGGTACATTTCTTTAGTAAAATGGTTGCTATAGTGATGCGTTAACATATGTATAATTTCACATAGTTACTTTTCTGTGTGTCACAAGAGCAGCTAAAATCTACTTATTTAATAAAAGTTCCTAATGCAATACAATTTTATTAACTTTAGTCCTCATGTCGTACATTAGAGCTCTACACTTGTTCATCCTACATGTTATTTTGTATTCTTTGACTTACACCTTACCATTTCTTCTCCCCCATTTTAATTGTTAAAAGCTTAGTTTAAGCTCAAGATTTTTCCAAGTATTTTGCTTCTTAGTAGCAGTTTTAGTAGCAAGCTATAATTTAAGATAAAATTAGTAATTTCTTGCATATGGGTATATGGGATTTTGGTGTTTTCGCAAATATTTTTACATTATTTTCTTGTCGTAACACCAGTGTGAAGTATGAAAAGCATCATTATTCTTTTTTTGTTTGTTTGTTTTGAGATGGAATTTCGCTCTTTTTGCCCAGGCTGGAGTGCAATGGTGTGATCTTGGTTCACTGCAACCTCTGCCTCTTGGGTTCAAGCGATTCTCCTGCCTCAGCCTCCCGAGTAGCTGGGATTACAGACATGCACCACCACGTCCAGCTAATTTTGTACTTTTAGTAGAGACAGGGTTTCTCCATGTTGGTCAGGCTGGTCTCGAACTCCCAACCTCAGGTGATCCGCCCGCCTTGGCTTCCCAACGTGCTGTGATTACAGGTGTGAGCCACCGTGCCTGGCTAGCATCATTATTCTTATCATAAAAAGAAGGAAACAGAGAAGGGATTGTTCTAAGTTGTTTGTAGGTGTGTACATGAATCTGGGCTCCTCTGCCTGATCTTGGCTTTTGATGACTTACCCAGGCTGAGGAAGCCATCTGAGGACAATAAAGAGGGAAAGGTTAACAAAAATATCCAACAACAATCCACAAAACTTGGCCTGGTTAGAATTGGGTTCTAGGGAGTAGACCAAAGCCCAGCCGACTGCAGAGTCAGTGCTGCTCAGCTGATGTCCAGGTCTGTGCCCTTAAGTGAGCGTCGTCATTCAGAGGCAGAGCAACATGTCTGGTTCTGTTTCTGACTTGAGTAGCATGAAAAGCCATTTTACCTGTAAAAACGAATGAACAAAACCCCACAAAAAATCAGTATTTTGTATCCTAGCATATTTTTATTTTTGATGTTATTCATTCCTTTGATTTATCCCACTATGGGTTAATGTCAAAATAACACTTTAGGAGTGAGAGATGAGAAATATTAAATTGTCACCAGATTCAGCAACTTGGCATGAATTAACATTCACCATTAGAACTGAATACGTTTACCTCTTTCTATAACCAGCCACTTTCAAGGACACCCATAGAATGGAACATAAGGCAGGATGTTTAGAAAAAGAAGGGGAAGAAAGGCCAGAATTGGAAGCAAGGGCATTACAGAGCAGAACCAGCTGGGAGGTTTAGGAAGCTTGCTAGAAAATTATGTGAAATCTGATCTAAAACAAACATGAAGTTGCTTAGTTTTGTCCAGACTCTGATTCCATTTGTGGTTTTCTAAAAAGCTACCATTTTCTTCCATCTTCTGGCAAAGTGAAAAGAAAATGGGAAGTTTGTATCTGTAAAGTCTAGGGATTCATTGTATAATAACAAAGAGTATGTTTTGTGTTGTTGCCGTAATTATAGTAGTTAAATAACTGTTTAATTATATTCATATACAATTAAATGATAAGCAAATATTTAGAAGTACAAGTAATTTTAATATTTTACCATTACATACTTATGGAAGCATTGGTTTTATTAAACTTTCAAAGTAATATGGCAAAAAGGTGGCCACATACCAAACAGTATCATACGTTTCTTAAAATCTCTCCTAGCAAATAAACCTACAATTAAATTTAGAGCATGAGTCAGTTGACAATTTAATTTTTTTTTGCCATAGAATTAAAGTATTTCTGAGAGGTCAGAGTGCTTTGCAATGTTTGGTGAATAATTTATATAATTCCAGAATAATGTCTCACTTACGGAGAATGCACCTACCACTTACTTCAATAAACAGAAATAGAGTCTGTGGTTTCTAGAATCACTTTGTTTTATCCTTTTTCATTCCTTTGCAAACTGAGCAAACCTGAATAAACAATAGGTTATTCCATAATGCTTCCTTTACAGATTTATGTGATATATGCTTTCGTCACACTGTAAAAACTGGAGAATATCTCATCTGTACATAGAATATAGTTGTCTGAGAGAATCGAGAGAGCATAGCCTAACCTTATTTTTACCGGGTAATACTTCCTCTAACATCTTAAAGTTTGCTTCTACATCTAGGAAACTCAATTAGTGTAACTCCTGGATTGTCTTCATTCATTCCAGGATCATTTATTTTATTAGCAAATTTGGGAAGAATAATTGGAGTTGTATATCATGTGTTTAATGTTATATTTGAGAATATTCAATTTTATGCCCCCCCCCCCAAAAAAGCCAATAAAAGTAATGGGATGGATGAAACGGTAGTCTCCATTTGGTACAAATTGTGAAGTTGGAAGCCTGTATGACCTGTCTAAGACAAAATAAGTGAAAGATGTGGGTCGAACATAGTTGAAGAATGGAACAAATGAGAGTGACACTTACAGATAGAAATGGAAGAACCAAGTAAACATTAAATATTAGCAAAGCACAGAACATGTTACATCTACAGTGACAACTGTATCATTCCTAAATCAACCACTTATTGGTGACACCAAGCCTGGCCCCAACTATATGCTGATGCAGAAATTCAGAAATAAGGCCTGGCTGCTCAGCAGGTTGTGGATAGCTACAGCTGTGGCTAGGCATACTTGCCTCCTCATTTCTTCAGTACCACAAGTACATGTTGGTTCCAGGCACTACCTACCTGTTGGGTCCTGTTGTTCAATCTCAACCCTGGTCTTTGTAATCACACCATTAGCAGGAAAGGCTGATGTGGAGAGAACTAGGACATATGAATGTTGCATAATCCCGGACTCAGTAGTGTGGTCCTTCCATATCCACCATATCTTATCCCATCTTGTTCCTCTGCTTGTTTCTATATGTTTTAAAATTGATTTAATACATTGCATGAGTTGAGCATCTTAACGTGATATATAAGACTTGTTGTTCTGTAACGTTTTAGATAGTTTGTGTGGTATTGTACTTGGAGACTACCATTGGGCAAGGTCAGATTTCCCCTAATACAGGTAGCTCTTTCAGTCATGCTTTTGTTACTTTGGGGATCTAGCTGCTCAGAGAGAACAGATGTTCTACAGCTGCCCCCGGGAACAAGCTCTTCTGCTGCAGCAGGGAGGCCTGCCAGACTTGCCCCCTGAATAGGGAAGTCTGTCTAGTCCTTGTTCATTTGGTTCTCACGCCACCTAGGTCCTCCGACTTAACCTTTACAGATAATAAAGATAATATTTTGACCTCCCACCTGTCACTATTTAATTTTGTTTTTCAATTTATTCAGCACCTGGGTACAAAAAAGCAATAACATTTGTTGGACCCATTTAGACTTTCCAAGCTTTCCTCACCTTACAGTTAGGGTCACTGAGGCCAAAGTAGGCCGAGGAACATTTAGATTGTCCTTGTTACCAGGGCGGGTATAGTAGCATTCTTGTTTCTTTAAGATCAAACATGGAGGTATGGGCTCCTGCTGG
Source organism: Rhinopithecus bieti (assembly GCF_001698545.2). Classification (NCBI taxonomy): domain Eukaryota; kingdom Metazoa; phylum Chordata; class Mammalia; order Primates; family Cercopithecidae; genus Rhinopithecus; species Rhinopithecus bieti. The sequence goes on from NW_016804196.1 coordinate 469,549, forward strand.
GACCGCCTATTGCTCTGTTGTGTTTCAGGTGGGCTGCGTCAAATGGGGGCCTTAGTGGTCGCTCTTGTCCTGTATCCTCTGGATGTGGAAGGCTCATGCCCAGCACATCTCAAGGACCCAACCCATGGGCCCCAGGTTATCCTGTCCTGGGCTTAATTATCTTCTCCAGTCTGCTAATGTGTCCTGTGGCCAATTGTGGCTGTATTTCCATCAGACTTATGGGAGCGTATTTTTTTCTATCTCCTACATTATGTGAACACTGGCTCTGAGTTAATCCTGAGATTAACTGAGGTTGAGTGAAACCAGTGCCTTGTTTCTTCAGGAGCCAGCAGTATAATCCTTTGACATTTTCCTGTACTTACGTATTCCCTTGATATCTCTCTTGTAGGTCAGTTTTATGCTAAGACTGTAACACTTCACTTGTTTTCAAGTACATGACCTCTCCTAGACTGCTCTCAAAATCTTAGTTTCCTGACTTAAAGATGCTATCGTCTCTGCTCTTTCTTCATTCCATTTCCTTCCACTCAAGGAAGTGCTAGAAGTTTATTCCTTAGTTTTCTAGGAAAAAACAGCTTTCCATAGAAAATGCTTGAAACAGTTTATTTACTAGTAACAAGGAAGTTAGTACGTTCTCTTACCTTTAATTTCGGCTCTATCAGTTACTCACCTCCAACATTACCCAATTTCTTTGTCCTTAAAGGGTTCATTTTACTGCAAAACCTGTTGCTATCGGTGATAATAATTACTGCATTTTGCTTATTCATGACTTCCAGGGCCTAGCATAATTCCTGGCTTAGTAAGGAGGAAATATATCATGGTGATTAAGAGCTGTTAGAGAAAATATATACCTATATTTTTTGTCACTCAATTTCTATTTTTCTTTTTCTAAAACAGCCTCCCAATGTTTCTTTATGAGAAATACTATTGTCCCTGTTAAATATGATCTATCAGGGCTGTCGTTTGTGGTACCCATGGTATGGTGTGTGCTAGGTCAACCGTACACTCTCTCCCTGCATTTCAGAGATTAAAAAACCCCTGAAATTTGTTGGAGGTGATTGGTCACAGAGGTAACACCTTATAGAGACAGTATGCCAGTTCTTTTTCAACTCCATTGAGATAAAATTTACATAATATGCAACTAGCTATTGTAGAGTGAATAATTCAGTAGCATTTAGTGCATTCACCATGTTGTGCAACCAACACCTATCTCCAGTTTCAAACTTTTTCATCACCCCAGAAGGTGACACTCTACCTATTAGGCAATCATTTCTGATTATTTATTTCAGCAGTTCTTCACCTGTTGTTATTTCCTCATTCTTCTGTGTTCCCTCCACTGCTGAGAACTACTCCAACCCCTTATGACAATTCCTCTTCTACTTAAGCTATTCAAAATCACCTTCTCTTGCTTGCAACAAAATAATTCAAACTAACATAAGATTATGGGTTTTGGAATCAGACAAGTTTCTTCAATGTAAATGGTAATTTTCAGATTTAAATGATATAATTTATGTAAGGCAGCTGGAATAGCCATAACATAGAGTATATACTAAATAAATGATAGGTATGATTATTATTAGGTACTAGATGAACATTTAATGAATAAATTATGACTCAATAAAATGATCCTCCCTATGGTGCATTTACAGTAACTGAATTTGATCAAATCTAGATTGGGTAGGTAACAGGACTAGGCAGACCAGATATAAAAGTACTTATGCTTGGCAAGGAAGATGAAGAAAGTGGTGAAGAAATAAATACTACAGTACTTTTATAGTTTCAGGTCTTACATTGAAGTCCTTAATCCATCTTGAGTTATTTTTATGTATGGTGAGAGATAGGGGTCCTGTTATTTTCTTCTGCATATGCCAATTCAATTTTCCCAGCACTGTTTATTGAATAGGGTATCCTTTTGTTGTGTATATTTTTGTTGATTTTGTCTAAGATCAGTAAGCTGTAGGTATGTGGTTTATTTCTGGGTTCTCTATTCTCTTCCAGTGATCTATGTGTTTGTTTTTTTTTGTTTTTGTTTTTGTCTTTGTTTTGTTTTGTTTTTTTTTTTTTTGACGGAGTTTCACTCTTGTTGCCCAGTTTGGAGTACAATGGCACGATCTCAGCTCACTGCAACCTCCACCTCCTGGGTTCAAGAGATTTTCCTGCCTCAGCCTCCTGAGTAGTTGGGATTACAGGTCTGTGCCACCACACCCAGCTAGTTTTTTGTAGAGATGGGAGTTTCACCATGTTGGCAAGGCTGGTCTCGAATTTCTGACCTCAGGTGATCCACCTGCCTTGGCCTCCCAAAGTGTTGGGATTACAGGGGTGAGCCACCGCATCCGGCCTGTTTCATTTGCATACCAGTAACATGCTGTTTGGGTTACTCTCGCCTTGTCATACAGTTTGAAGCCAGATAATGTGATCCCTCCAGCTTTGCCAGCTTTGTTCTTTTTTCTTAGAATTGCTGTGGTGACATGAGCTCTGTTTTGATTCCATATTCCATATGAATTCTATTTCTGTGAAAAATGACATTGGTATTTTGATAGGAATTGCACTGTGTCTGTAGAGTACTTTGGACAGTATGGTCATTTTTAACAATATTGATTCTTCCAATCCATGAGCATAGGATGTTATCCCATTTGTTTGAGTCATCTGCAGTTACCTTCTTCAGCAATTTTCAGTTTTCCTTGTAGAGATCTTTCACATCCTTGGCTAAATATATTCCAAGATTTTTTTTTTTTTTGTAGCTATTGTAGATGGGATTAACTTCTTGATTCAGTTCTCAGCTTGATTTTTGTTGATGTATAAAACTGCTACTTAGGAAAAGCTCTTTGGACATTGGCCTTGGCAAAGAATTCGTGACTAAGACCTTAAAAGCAAATGCAACAAAAATGGACAAGTAAGACTTAATTAAACTATAAAGCTTTAGCACAGCAAAATAAATTATCAACAGACTGAACAGACATCTTGAAGAATGGGAGAAAATATTTGCAAACTGTGCATCCAGCAAAGGGCTGATATCCAGACTCTAGAAGGAACTCAAACATTTCAACAACAACAACAAGAACAAAAACAAAACAAACAAATAACTCCATTGAAAAGTGGGTAAAGGACATGAATAGACGTTTTTCAAAAGAAGACATACAAATGACTAAGAAGCATATGAAAAATGGTCTACACGACCAATAATCAGAGAAATTAAATTTAAAACTGCAATGAGATACGATCTCATACCAGTCAGAATAGTTATTATTAAAAAGACAAAAAATGGTGAGGATGCAACAAAAGGGAAGGCTTATACCCTGGGAATGATTGGTGGGAATGCAAAGTAGCACAACCTCAATGGAAAACCATATGGAGACTTCTCAACTAAAAATATAACTACTACTCAATACAATAATCTCATTACTGGGTATCTACCCAAAGAAAAAGAAATCATTATACCAAAAAGATACCTGTACTCATATGTTTATCACAGCATAATTCACAATAGCAAAGATACGGAATCAACGTAAGTGTCCATTAATGGATGACTAGATAAAGAAAATGTGCTCTCTCTCTCTCTCTATATATATATACACACACACACATATATATGTATAAAATGTGGATATATATATATTCCACACTATGGAATACTATTTGGCCATAAAAAATTGTGAAGTCATGTCTTTTGCAGCAACATGAGTGGAACTAGAGGTCGTTCTTTAAGTGAAATAACTCAGAAACAGAGAAAGTCAAATTCTGCATGCTCTCATGTATAAGTGGGAGCTAAATAATGTATACACATGGACATACAGTGTAGAATAATAGGCACTGGAGACTTGGAGGGATGGGACAGTGGGAAGGGGGTGAGGGATGAGAAATTACTTAATGGGTACAATGTTGACTATTTGGATGATGGCTTCACCACTATGCAATATATCCATGTAAAAAAGCTGCACTTGTTCCCCCTAAATTTACAATAAAAAAGAGAGAAAGAAAAAAGATATAAATATTCCAAAATGTGTTGGGAAGTGTGGAACATTTGTTTCTCCACTCCTGATGTTTATTTCCAAGTGAAGGGTTATCAAATCCCTCTCTCTGCCCGGCCTTTATTCAGCTGATAAGTTTAACAGCAGAAAGTGAGCATCCATCCTCTACCTCTTCCTTTATCCTGGAAATGAGTTACCTGTTGGAATCAAAGGTCCTGCCCTCGTCATGGTGAGATTTGGGAATGTGGGAAGAACTGCCATGGTCCAGAGGTGCTATGACTGAGTGGGTGGTCTCCTTTTACTACTGAATTCCTTTGGGTTCCTTATGACTGTGTTACTTGTTTCATTGTTCTTATCTGGGGGAAGATAATCTGTTTTAATCAGTAACTAGAGAAGAAAGATACTACTAAGACAAGGAGGAGATTGCAAGGTTGTGATATAAGAGAGTAAGATTGGAGAGGACAAGGATGCTGCTTTTCACCCAGTCACTGGGTCTTTGGGTGTTTATTTGCTGGAGTATTGATGTGAAAGCCATGTGCAGGTGAACCATGGAAAAACATACCTTTGTATAATTTAGGAGAGATAATTGAAGCAACTATATTTACCTGCGTTTCTTGGAAGTACCAGAATTAATTTATGAAGCTATTACTACAGATTGTGAAGCTCAACTTTCTTGATAGTTTGATTTAGAGGCAATGGTTTAGTTCTTCTGGATGGCAAATTAAATAAAGCCAGCCTAGCTCTGATCCATTATTTCTCAAGCTACATTATTTTCTTAACAGAGAAAATGATTTGTTAAACTAATGGAAAATAATTGTCCAAGTATGTCAGAAGAGACATAATTTCTCCCAGAGCTAATACTTTGCTTAGGATTCAGTTTTTGTTGGCAAGCCTAAATTCAAGCACTAAGTATGGGATAGGTCAAAAGAAGAAGCTATTCACTACAGAAAGTGGGTTTTGCAGAATAGAATCAATATGATGGTGATAATAGCATAGATCAACATAGTAATATATAACATCTTCACACTAGCTCTCTTGAAAAAGAATTAATTGGCTTGGGTAATACTTTAAGTAAAAATCATCATTCTTGTAGAGAAGGAAGTCTTTTTAACTGAAACAGTATGCAAGGAAAGTAAGCAAGAGCTGGAGAAAGACGATCATAAGTTGACATAGTACCTAGCATATCATATACTTTCATATTGTAATCAATATACACATAGAATATATTAAATATATATTGAGCAATGTATTGAATATACCTAGAATAAAGCCATAAGCATGGCTTTATTTCTCTCCATCTAATCTGTAAGTTACTCTTTCCACTATTTCCGCACAGATACAAATTATGTCATTTGTTGTACAAAATGAAAAGTTGTTCTTTATGGCTCTTACAAGAACAGCGCTAGTTTTAAAGAGCATATAAATGTTGGTGACAAAAAAGAAATGCATGATGTAATTCAAGGTGAGTGAAAGGCTAGAGACTTCACAGACTAAATTCTGGGCACAGAGAGGAGGAATCAGACCTCAGGTTGATTTCCTGGTGTTTTCTTGTCAACAGAAAGCCCAGGATCAGACAAGGCTTCCCAGTCCCAAGAGGCTCCTTGCTGCTGCCCATTCATGCCCTGTGCTTGCTTGTGCAGCACTTGTAGTTTATGCTGTTCAATAGTCCGAGAAGAGTTCTGGGCATTCAGTTTATTTAAATCTTGGCCAGCATTTAAGACAAAGATAAAAGACTGTCTCTTCCATGAAGCCTTCCCTGAGCACCCCAGCAAGAAGGAATTGTTTCTTCCTTTGATTACTTGTTTACATTGTTAGATTATTTACTGAATTTCACCTTATATTAAAGATACATGATTGTCCATATTGGGTCTTTAGCCTGAGAGTTTTCCAGAGTGACAGCCATAGTTTACTTGTCTTTATATACACTAAAAATTCTTAGTGGTGTAATGTAAATGTCATAGTCATTCAATAGACGTTTATTGAATGAGATTCTAGTATGAGTGAACAGTGTCAATCATAAGAGAGGGAGAATTTGTTTTTGTGAATAAAAGAAAAAGTATTACTCAGTGTTGGCAAAGATATGGAGGACCAGATGCTCTCCTAGAATGTTGGTGATATCTAAATCCTTGCATCCTTTTTGGAAGGCAATTTTGCATTAGTCATTAAAATTTGTAGCACATAAACATTTTGATCCAGTAACATAACTTTGTATGAATAAGAAGAATAAGACTTATTAGAGTATGTATACACATGAGAATGTTTCTTCCTATAATGTTTATTGTAAAAAACACAAACTACCTAACAACCAAAAAATAAATCAATATCCATTTGGGGACATGAATAAGACTTTAATTTTCTATGTATATATCTGCACCATTTGATTTTTTATAATGAACACATAAAAATATATGAAAATATAGAAAAAAAATCTCAGTTATTTTGTTCTCACCAAAGGAGCTGCTATTCTTTGGGAATAATCATTCTGAAATAAAGATGCATCTGCCTTTCATCTTACTCTCCCATTTTATTTTGACATGGAAGTCAATAGTATCTCAGAATATTGTTTGTAGCATTTCTTTTCCTAAGTACTCTATTATCCACCCAGTGTTTTTCAAGAATTACCCCCAAGTTAAAGCTGTCAATAGCGCTTTATTTCCTACAGGATAAAATCTGAACATATAGACCTTATGTACAAAGTCCCTCATGATTTATTCTATTAATCTTTCCTCTCTGCCTCTATTTTTTCTCTGCAGCTTCTCTCATACATTTAAGGTTGGTGCAAAAGTCATTACGGTTTTTGCCTTTTTTTTTTTTTTTTTTGTTAATAGAGTGAGGCATTGCACCAACTGTTGTCTGAAACTCTCCTTCTATTTCAGGCTTTTGTGGTTTTGACATTCTGTTCCTTTCTTTTAGAATGCATACCCACCTGGTAGTTTCTTCCTTTTCTTCTGTGAAGCCTCTGCTCATGTGTCACCTTCCCTGTGATGGTCTCTGACTATTCAGGTGTCAGGAAATCCTCCATTCCTGTTGTTCTTACACCGCTATCCCCCATCTCCCTCTAATGCTATCACATGTTTATAGGTGTGTCTTCTCTACTTGATGAATAACCACTGGGGACAAAGGCTTATTTATCTTTATATTCCCAGCTGGTGATGTTTGCATGAACTTTGTAGTCTATAGCATGCTATCAGTGGAAATTACGTTTCGCTTTGAAATGATTATAAAGTGGTGATCATGGGCTATCGTCTCATTAAAGAACAACTTTTGCTCCACCATGATTTTAACCGTTGTAGTGCAAAGGCAAAGACACCGTTCTCTCCCTTAGTTAGGAAGCTGATTCATCATATTTAGATAGACGTCATGCCCTTTACTTTGAAGCACGTTCTTTCCTTACCCAGTGATTTTGAAATATGACATAAATCCAGTTTTAGCTCTTTTTCATGAGTACTTTTTCAGGCCAGTCTCTAGACTATCACATCATTTCTTTCATGCTCTCCTGGACATATCACCACTTGTTTTGCTCCAGACAGTTCTTCGCAAGCTCCCACCCCTTGGCTAGCCCCATGGCATACAGGACTAGATTAAAACCTTTAAAAAAGCTGAAACAATCATTGTAACCCTATATGTAATATCAATTAAAAACTTACTAAGTGGGGAAGAGAGTGGTGGCTCAAACCTGTAATCCCAGCACTTTGGGAGGTGGAGGCGGGCAGATCATGAGGTCAGGAGTTTTGAGATCAGCTTGGCCAACATGGTGAAACCCTGTCTCTACTAAAAAATGCAAAAATTAGCTGGGCATGGTGGCGCATGCCTCTGTAGTCCCAGCTACTTGGGAGGCTGAGGCTGTAGAATTGCTTGAACCCAGGAGGTGGAGATGGTGGTGAGCTGAGATCATGTGACTGTACTCCAGCCTGGGCAACAGAGTGAGACTCTGTCTCAAAAAAAAAAAAAAAAAAAAAATTACTAAGTAGTAAAACTCAAACTTACAGACACGCCAAAATGAAAACAACTTCTTCAAAATTCTCTGATCACGAAAATTTAATGGAAGAGCAACTTATTTTTCTCCTATGGCTTTGCTTTCAAGTGTTCCAACACATCCTAGTCTCCATAGTAATAGTCTCCTATCATTGGTGTAGTATCCTGTTGCAACAGAGGGTTTTGTGGAATTTGCTTTAATATTAGACATTTAAACATTTTTATAATTCTAGAAGAGGAGAGGGTCTATTAATATTCAATAGTTGCCATAGGTTTATATAATTTTTGTTTTGAAAGAGACCTTAAGCATCATTATTTCAGCCCATGGATTACAAAGCTTCACTGAGGCAAGGTACATTTTTTAAAAATTAAAAAATTAATTGACACATAATTGTGCATATTTGTGGGGTTTATAGTGGTATTTCAATACATACAATGTGTAGTTATCAAATCAAACTAATTAGTATATCCATCACCTCACACATTTATCATTTCTTTGTGTTGGGAACTTTCAAAATGGAGGTGAAATATTATACTTTAAACAAGCAACACAGTGTGCGGACCAGATGGAGCTGGAATTTAAATATTGGCTTAGTTTTGTTTCTATCACCCCACACTGTCCATGTTCTTTATTTCTGTTTTCTGGAGTGTAGGATTGCCAGATTTAGGAAATAAAAATGCTTGCAACATTTGAGACCTACCCATGCTGACAAATTATTTGTTGTTTTTCTGAAATTCAAATTTTACTGGATGTCCTATATTTTAACAGGCAGACTTATCTGGGAGTAGAGAGAAAAAAATACTAATATTTAGTGAGCACCGAGCTAGTTGCTTTTACTAATATTTCACTGAGTTCTAACCATACCTTTGCAATTTTCAAAATAGTTTTTATGTTTTATTATAAATATCGATGTGTTTTTGTGTTTTATAAATGGACAAAGAAATTAAGCTTGGAGAGGTCACATTCTCTGTACCAAGAATAGAGCAGAGAAATTAAACTCTGCAGCGGGGAATAGATGAGTTAAAATGTGATTATCTTTTTGATACTTTGGAATTCTCTTGGGTTTCTTTTGTTTGTAACATTTGTTTCATTTCCTCATCTTGAGGAGAAAAAAAATCCCCTCCTTTTGTGTGTGCCCTGTATCTTAAAGAAAATCTAGGTTTTAAGAAGGAACTACAGGAGGAAGGCAAAGCCCCTATAATAAAGCAGGGTAGAGTTTGCAAAGAAGTAGAGTGAGATGAGGAGGGTGGTCAGGCAGGAGGTGGCTTAACGGTTTCCTGGGCAGACCGTGAGGATGCTGAGTCAAATCAAGTAGTCCCTTCCTTTCTTATCTTCTTTCAATGCCTAGTCTTTCCTGATTTTAGTAGATATTCCTCAATTTCCACCAGCCTGAGCAAATACAAGCCAAGTCATATTGGTCAGAATGATAAAAAGAAATTGTTATCATATCTTTCCTTCAAGGTATGGGGCGAGACATTTTTTGGAGTTTAAATAGACTCTTCTCATCTTTCTTCAGGGAAGATGATCTTTTTTATCTGCTTTTTAGGTGGTGAAGCTTCCTTCCTTTCACTCCATGCCCCATACTTGCTTCTTAGAATTGCTGACTGCTCATTCAATCCTCGAGAACTTTTTCATCTCACCCCCTTCTTGTGTTACTCTGTGTGTGTGTGTGTGTGTGTGTGTGTGTGGTATGGTTATGTGATTCTGCCCCTTGTAGATACTGAGGCGAGGCTTATTAACCTCCAAATATCTCCAGGTATTTTTCTTTCTTTTTCTCATCACATGAATTATACCAAAGAAGGAAAGACTCCCCATCAAAGAAGCAATATCCTCCTAACCAAACAATCATGGCCCTACAGAATTGATTTCTAGCTCCTACCATGATGCTACAGATTTTGGGATGCTTCCAGGATATATTTGAATCTGCCCACTGTAGCTTGTTTTTCAGTGTCAGGGCCTTCTCTAAAAGTCACTGTTTGGAGGTTGGGCTGCAACTCTTCACTCTCCCTGTCCCCAAGCCTGTGGAAGACAGTATTTTTTGGTTTTGCTCCGTTTTAAACTCAAAATTAAACTCTTAAGCACTTATCTTTGCAGAAGGACCTCCACCACTGCCTTTTGAAATACTTATTCTCCCAGTTCTTACAGTGAAAATTTCCCCAAGCTTTCAGTCTCTAGGCTTCTTGAGGATCATCTTGTATGGGGCACAAATTATTAGTTTTCCACTTTTTCTCCTTCAGGGATGCCATATTCTAATTGCCGAGGCCTTGAAGTCATTACCTACAGACCCTGCAGCCTGGAAATACAGACCTTGAAAGACAAGAGTTTTTACTTAGAGACTATTAAATCTTAAAGTATGAGAATAGAGTGTAATGCAAATGATTGCAAGTGTGCATCTAATCAATTTTTTCTTCTCTTTCACAAAGCACTTTTCAATTCTCTTTTACAAATTGAGTTTTTCAGCTAAATAATCATTCCACAGACAGGCAGTTATGGTTACTTTCTTCTTTTCTAATAAAGTTTTCCAACTCAGAAAGTATTGTACATACTGCCTGAAGTTATATATTTCTTTCATTTTTACATTGAGAATAGGAGAACAATCACTCCCCTATTTAATACCTATTGGGTATAATCAGTACTATATTTGATCTGGGGAGTTTGGAAAATGGAAAAGCTATTTCAGCTTTCTTAAATGATTTGGGAGTGATGCAGAGTATAAAATATCAAATTCAAAATGAAGCTGAGTTATTCCTGGGTCTGGAGATACCTACTATCAGATTGAAGAAATTAAGGGTACTGCAGACCACTGGGACCTGCCCAGGTGGAACTCAGCATGACTCTGGTGCAGCTGGAAAGAAACATTTGGGAACATTCAGATTCACAGTTTTTGGGTGTACTTTGGAGGATATTTGAAAGCACTTCAACAGAAATGAACACTCAGGAGGTGGGGCACAGACGTTTACAAGCCAGTGTTAGATGGAGGGGAAGTAAAAACCAGGGTTAGACTCTCTGGCCAGAACTTGAAATATTTTCCTGGTTATTGGCTTGTTCAGTGCTTTCTGTTCAAATGTTCAAGGGTCAAACCGGATGTGTCCGTATGTCTTTTCCTGACTTTGGACTCATGTGGATGTAGGAGACTTGTCCTTCTCTTCCCTCTCAGTGGTTGAAATCAGGCTTTGCAATTTTTAAAATTGGTTATATTAAAGAGATGGGCCAGCAACTTTTGATCAAGTAAGTACTCTATTTGACTTTCAAACAACTTCTTTGAAACAGATTATCTCAGATATCTCTTTTAATATAGTAAGTATTTTATGAACCAGGATTAATTCGATCAGGGTCAGTTAAAGTTTCATCACTTCTTTGAAGTTGCTTAATATTTGACTTACTTTGTGTGATCCTACAAAATTATTTTTGCTTGAATAAGGCTTGCCTGAGTACTTGAAGCACAGCAGAAAATGTGTAGTTTCTTAACATGGCACACACATAAATTATATAACATGATGACAAAGAAACTTACATATCCAGTTGAGGGTGAAATTTGGTGGAGTAATTGCATGTCTGCTTTTAGCAGTATTCAATAAATATTTAATGAGTAACTTATTTCTTAATTTCTTTTTCTTAAAGTGTCTTTTTTGAGCCAGAGTCTTGCTCTGTTGCCCAGGCTGGAGTGCAGTGGTACAATCTTGAATCACTGCAACCTCCACTTCCCAGGTCCAAACAATTCTCCTGCCTCAGCCTCCCAAGTAGCTGGATTACAGGTGTGTGCCACCATGCTCAGCATTTTTTTTCTTAAATTTTAGTGGAGACAGGGTTCCACCACATTGGCCAGGTGGGTCTCGAACTCCTGAACTCAAGTGATCTGCCTGCCTTGGCCTCCCAAAGTGCAGGGCATGAGACACAGCGCCAGCCTTTATTTCTTAAATTCATAAGGGCGATGATTAACATTTTAGGCAGACTAAGTTTTAATTTTGAGAATATCACAGTTAGAAGCTCTGATTTCTAGGCACTAACATCTAAGCTTAATCAAAACCACTTCTATATTTTTTTCCAAATGCTCCCTAAAGGGATAGGTAAAGCCCCAACATGAGAGTCCAGGATTCTGCCTATAGGGTTATGATTGAGCTGGAATGCCAATTTAAATATTCCCACTACAAAGCCCATTTTCTTTCTATTACACGGTACCATGATTTTTCTTCCTAGAAGTCTGATAACCAGGTGACAGATGGAAGCAAACTGTCTGAAAATGAGAAACAAATGAGTAGATGAATGAATAAACATACATAGGCAGCCATGGAGGTCAGGTATCAATTTAAAGCTACAAAATTGAAAGATAGAGAGGGTATTTGTTTATATTCTTTTTATAATATGCCATTTTCAATCTATTTTGAATGACAGAAATTCTTATGAAACAGTTGTGTTTATTGCAGAGGTTATAATTTAGAATTAAAAGCTATAGATTTTATTTATTTGATATTTATGTCTTACTCTTTTGTGAAGGCATTTGTATAGAAATTGTCTGTAATGCTACATAGAGAAAATAATAGCATAACACTGAACGCTGTTGGGTTAGGCTGTTCTCACACTGCTATAAAAAAAATGCTTGAGACTGGGTAATTTATAAAGAAAAGAGGCTTAATTGGTTCATGGTTTCACAGCCTGTACAGGAAGCATGATGTTGGCATCTGCTCAGCTTCTGGGGAGGCCTCAGGAAACTTTCAATCATGGTGGAAGGCGAAGGGGAAGCAGGCAACGTCTTCTATTGCTGGAGCAGGAGGAAGAGAGAGAGGGAGGCAGGTTCCACACACTTTTCAACAGCCAGATCTCATAAGAAGTCTGTCACGAGAACAGCACCAAAAAGATGGTGCTAAACCATTCATGAGAACTCCACCCTTATGATCCAATCACCTCCCAACAGGCTCCACCTCCAACACTGGGGATTACTATTTGACCTGAGGTTTGAGCAGGGACACAGATCCAAACCATATCAGCTGTCATGATTTTGCAATATTTGCCCACGTTCTAGATTGCTTAATAGAATATGAAACCCTTAAGAATTAGATTATTTATTATTTGTCATAATCCCAATGAGTCTGGGATAAACACTGGAGAGTTTCAAAGTATATTATTTATGAATATATATGTACAGTAAAGCTTTACTATAAACTACATGTGTATATCCGTATCTCCATTTGATAATAGCTGTTTTTTTGCTATTTAAATATATTGAACTCACAGTTTTGAAAATAAGTCTTTACATTTAGAACTAATGTAATAGAAATATAGTATTCAATAATATTAAGTAATGGCAAAATAGAGCAGCCTTTGATTAAATGGCAAATCAGGTAAATAAATATGCTTTAGAAAAATGAGAAATGGAGGGAGGGAAAAAGAGGAGAGTGGAGAGAGAGACTGACTCCTATAATGAGGTAGAACTTAGGGACTTGTGAATGACAACGCTAATGATGGTGTTGATGACATGTTTAATAACAAGTAATTATTAATGACAATTACTTTATGGTGCATATTATTTAGCAAAATTATAAGAGAATTTGTTCTATTCCTGAAATTAAAAAAATTAAAATTTAGTGTATAACTTGAAATAAGATTCATTTAGTTTGCTTTTGTATTGATCTTTAAATAAATTTCCCTAAAATACAAATACAAAAATTCTAAATGTTTATTTCTTTAGAAAATTATCAGTTCCAAAGGTAGTTTTCAATGTTTCATTTTAAAAGTTAAAAGTACTTTCATTTCTCCTAAAATTTAACAACATCGATGGAAAATGAAGCAATAGAGAGGACCGGATTTCAAACACTTAGCAGAGTGTGAATCATTTGAAGATCATTCAGTGGAATTTTTCTGTCAGGCCATACTTTCTTTGTTTTTAAAGACAGAATCTCACTCTGTTATCCAGGCTGGAGTTCAATGGTGCAATCACAGCTCACTGCAGCCTGGAACTCTTGAGCTTAAATGAGTCTCCCTCCTCAGCCTCCCAAGTAGCTGGGACTACAGGTGTACACCACCACACTCAGCTATTTTTTTTTTTTGTTTTTCCTTTTAGAGCCTGGGTCTCGCTTTGTTGCCCCGGCCTGGTTTTGAACTCCTGACCTTAAGCAATCCTCCCACCTCAGCCTCCCAAAGTGCTGGGATTATAGATGTGAGCCACTATGTCCGACCATACTTTCTCTTGAGAAGTGAGTCATTATCAGTGATTTTAAAAAGAGATAGTAATTAGGTATGACCAAAATTTAACTAAAGATTTAGAGTATTTCTTCTTTCTCCCTCTCCCCCACCCCTCCTCTTTTTTTTCTCTCTCATTCCTTTGTTTTCCTTTCTTTTTTCTTTTTCTTTTCCCTTTATTTCTTTGAAAAAATATTCATCATGTGTGTTATACGTAGTAGTTATTGAACAAATGAAAACATGTAAAGGAGAAAGAAATGTGGATCAGAACTATTAAGTATTTTGTCTTGGGACTCATCAAAGATAATTTAGAAACAGTCATAAAAATCATTTTAAACTCTGCTATTTTCTATTCATTTTATTCTATGAGTTGTTGAAAATCAAAATCTTACAATTGGAATTCATGTGAAATTATCTCATGCTGTTGTCTCTCTTTCAAATGCAAAGTTTATGTGTCCTGTGCATGTTAATGCCAATTTTTCATCATCCCACCATGCTAAAGAAATTTTCTGTCCTGAATATCTTTGTCGTATGTACATATTTTAGATAGCTCTTCTGGCCAAGAATATGGATCATTTACAGCATAGGGGCAAGTTGATATATATAGCATCATGACAGTGAAGCAAATTCCACAAAAACTGCTAATGGACAGAGAAATTTCATGGAGAAAAGCTAGCAGACAGAGCTGGAATAAAACAATGGTAAGTCTGTAAGTGGAAGTTAACTGTTGGCATTTTATTTTAAGGACAGTTATTCCAATACAACCTTGTCAGTAATAAAATAATGTTTCATTTTGCTATTCAAATTCTGATTTATCATGAACTGGTTCTTTTTTTGCTTTAATCTCAGTAATGAATTTGAACAATATTAATTCAGCATCCTTCAGAGAACACTGTGTTTATGTACATTTTGTATTTCTGTCTTACTTTTGACAAGAGAAGTCTATTAGGTACTTTATCCTAGAGATCTTCCTTTTTTTTGGTGCAATGGTACCAGCATCTGCGCAGCTGCCGAAACCTGAAAACAAGGTCATACTGAATTATTCACTCTCTTTTATTAATACTTCCATTCATCCAATCATCATTAGGCCAGGTTACTTACCTCTGAATTCTTCCAGTCCTCGTCTTTCTCTTCCTCTGTCACTGTTGCTATACCAGGCAGGTTATCTTTATCTATATCTATATCTTCTATATATATATTGAGAGAAAGTGCAACAACCTTTGTTGACTTGCTAGCAATCAAGTCTTTGATTTGCCAACAACGTATTCCCTTCAATGTGCAAATTTAATTCATATATCATTTTCCTATTCACATTTCTTCCGCTGCTTGCTGTCACTGGATAAAATGTAAAGTTTCCTTGCATTGCAAGGGGCCTCATGATCTGGCCCTTTTCACTTCAGCATCTGCTTCTTCCTATTCTCTGTCCCATCACCAGCTGAGCAGAACATCTCATGTTTCAGTCTTCCTCCAAGAAGCTCTCTTACCCACGTCCCCATCCAGGAAACATAAGCTTATCTTTCAAGTCAGGTTATTGTACTCAAGACTCCTCCACACACTTAAAGGCTACACTTTTTGTGACTCTAATGTACCTTGGACTTATTCATCTTATATTATTATTTTATATTTTCATATTTGTCTCTACATCAGACATGAATTCATTGAAGCAAAAACATCTATTATTTCTGTCTTGAGTCCCCAATTCTCTGCATTGTGAGGATAACACAGTATATGTTCAATAAATATTTGTTGAATAAATGAATGAACTACTCTGTGATACATATATCTGCATGGATGACTGCAGACAACCTAAGATCTTCATGTTAAAAATTAGCTCATCATTTCTTTCCTTGATTTTCTTGTCTTAGAGTTATGCATCCATTCTCTAAAGTGAAAAGACTGTGAGTAGCCTGATTTCTTTCTCTCTCTCCCTCCCTCCTACGTTTAATAAAAAGGAGATCAGAGTCATATGAACTTAATTTACCAAATTTCCCTCAAGCTAATTGTATGACTAATTTTTAACTTGTATCTTTGTTCCAGGCTCTTTTCATTCCAATTCATTCTCCAAACTACTGCCAGATTTATCTTTTCTGAGATCCCATCTGCATCTCCTCTATTTGAAAATTTTCACTGATTCTCATTCTCAGTAAGTATGGTAGCCTGAATTGTAAGACTCTGCCATATCACCACGGCATGTCTTTTGTTTACCATTTGATGATTAAACCAATTCTGTGTATACCCTATACAATAGTTACACCAAATATTTTCTCTTTCCCAAAATACGCTATGTTCACAGGTATCTTAAGATATTTAAACATGTTCATCATTGCTTGGGTCAGTGAACTCCTGTATTTAAGACTCTACTTAAAGTTGGATGAAAGTTGGATGAAAAGAAATACATCAGACCTTCCAATATCTTACTCTCTAAGCTAATATTCCATTTATTTATTTATTCACTGATTTCTCAAACTTTATTTTCACACTAATTTTATGTTAGGCCTTATTTTAGGTAACAGAGTATTAAAAGATTAAAAATAAAAGTTAAATCCTGTTATTAATAGTATTCATACACTTGAGGTAAAATAAGTAGCATAATATAATTTTTTAAATGTACTAACAATTTGTTTGATTTTTCTCTTACAAAACTCTTTAATTATATGCTTTGTAGAGCATAACATTATGGTTTTATACATTGCCAGAAATATCCTCTTTTGACTCCGTGCCTTCCTTTACTTATCATCATCACCTACTTCTAGTCTCTGAGGCATATCTTATTTTCTCTTCAGTTTCTAGATCATAATTCTCAATCTCTATTAAGGTAGAAGTCTTTGAAATTTCCATAAATCTTGTATATTATTGTAGTGTTGGAGAGAACACTGGAAATGTACTGTTCTCTGAGGTATTTTTAGTTGTCAATCATGCTATTTGAATCCTACTTTCCAGGGACTATTTTTAATCATGGTTCCCATGCACTGTTAACTATTTAGTTGACTACCTCTCCTGTCATTTGTGAATTTCTTGAGGGAAGGAGCTTATCTTGTTCGTTTTTTAGAACTCCAGCTCTGCACAATGTTGAGTACATAATACTCAAATGCTTTTTGAAAAAAATAAGTTAATGCATGAATGACTATTGCAATTTCACTCTTGACTTAGGAGATAGACCCCAAATATTTTGTTGACAGGCAGTAGCGTTGATTGCTGACAGAGAATGTTCTTTTCTCTTTGCTTCACAAATAGTTCAGAGACACTCCAAAATTCCTTTTGGGGATGTAAATGCTACATGTTTATTCTTTGATATTAATGGCATAGATACTCTCTTAGGCAAACACCTCTTAAGGAATTCTCTAGATTAATTGACACTCCCCATCACCTGTCTAGAATGTGCTAGGTCCATTACATGCATTGTCTCATTTAATTCTCATTCACCCTATCTTTTTTAAAAATTGATTTATAATAGATGTACATCGTTTTAGGATACATGTGATAATTTAATACATTCAACTTCTGGGCACCCCTTTAATAGGCCTGCACACCTCTGTTTTTCTCACTTGACTTGTATGCTTGCTGATAGTCAGGTTGTGTTTGTTCCAAAACCTGTTAGTGCCAGCTGTAGTTAATATGGAAATTATGTCATTTAATTAGATTGTATAAACTTGCTAATGTTAAATATCAAAAGCAAGAAGATTACTTTTTTCCGGGAAAATTAAGTTGATTCTTTCAAAAGATATAATGAAAAAGAATTGCTAGAAAACTGCTTTCAAATTAGCTTTGGGGAGGTCTCTATAAAAGACTGAGAGGAATGTGTAGTCACATAACTTCAGATATGCTCTTGGATTCTAGCTCCATTTATTTATTTATTTATTTATTTATTTATTTATTTATTTAGAGACGGAGTCTTGCTCTGTCGCCCAGGCTGGGGTGCAATGGCATGATCTCGGCACAATCTTGGCTCACTGCAACCTCCACCTCCCGGTTACAAGTGATTCTCCTCTCTCAGCCTCCTGAGTAGCTGGGATTACAGGCGCATGCTGCCACACCTGGCTAATTTTTTGTATTTTAATAGAGATGGGGTTTTACCATATTGCCCAGGCTGGTCTTTTACTCCATTTATTTTTTTAAAACAACCTTAAGGAGATGCATCATAAGTATAAAAGATGAAGCAGAACCCCAACCCGAGGGTTCATATCCAGGAAAAGACCTAGGTCTTTCTAAGTTAAAAGATCAGCAAAAAAATGTACATTTAAATGTTCTAAGCTGAAATAAAATGTTCATGGTAAATAGATATCATGTTAATGATAGGATTAGGAGAAATACCTAATGTAAATGACAAGTTAGTGAGCACAGCACACCAACATGTCACATGTATACATATGTAACAAAACTGCACGTTGTGCACGTGTACCCTAGAACTTAAAGTATTTAAAAAAAAAAAAGAACCATAATTACTCCAGTTCCCTCCTAACACAAAACAAAACAAAACCAAAACTATGCACCTTGATTCAATTACTTTTAGTCACTTTCTACTGAAACATTTGAGTAGATGTTGGTTTCCCAACAATTATTTTACAGTATCCAAGGGGAAGTATCTCTTCTTCATCATAGCACAGGGCTCTAAGTTGTTGATTTTTTCCACATGAGACTATCTTTAGAAAGCCCTCAATTCTCATGGAAACCATTCATAATACAAGGATACTCATGGGCCCAGACAAATTAGTATAGAAGAGTGCCTTACCCTTCACTACAGAACAAGTTAGGAAGGTCGACTGTGGGCAGATGTGCAGAGTCTTGAATTAATGCTTTAAAAGCATAACTAAAATTTTACTTTTCTTTGCTGTCTCATCCAAACCAATGATACAACCCTTCTAATAGACAAAACAGTTCTTGTGTACCAGATTGCTTTGTATGGGACTGTATGTCTAAATGCTTGACCAAAAGTCTGAAATTTAAGACAAACATAATCCCCAGACACAGTTATTAGGGATTCCAAACCCTGTTATGCTGTGAGTTTAACTGCTCATGCAAAGTGGATTTGGTCTCTCATAGACTGTAGCATTGACACTGGAGAAAAAGAGGCACAACCAGAGAGGTGGAACAATCTATACAATGTGTTAATTTAACATTCCACCAAGTTCTTGAGTGGTCAGTAATCTGAATAAACAATGAAGCAAGTTTACAAAATTAACTATGGTACTCCAAAGAACAGATATTTTAAGTGTTTTGTCCAGTTTATTTTTCACAAATGTTATTAAATTTTTATTTTAGTGCATGCATTTGTTATGTATCAGAGCTCATAGTTGAATAAAGGAGTGAATAAATTAGCAATTTGGGGAATGTTGAAAATTAGAATGTTGGGTCTTGGCTGGGCACGGTGGCTCTCTTATGAACTTGAACACAGGTTCATTAAAGTAAAAGGGAAAACTGTGCTGGGAGAGGCACCGGAGAACAGAGGAGTCTGCGAGTCTGGAGATGAAGTTCTCTGAGAACTCCCACTGCCATTAGATACGAATCCACTCTCATGACCATGGTTTCTCAAACTGCTAGGTGCTGCCTCCTCTCTAGCATCTTATACTTTCTAGTTTACCATTCCCAGCTATATCAGCAGCTATTTTATTTCTTATTTGACACCTCCGTCAGCTTTTCATCCTTGCTGTCCCATTTTTTTTCCTTGGGGGTGGGGAATGCTCTCCCTGAATCCTCACATGAATGGCTCATTCTTGCCACTCTTATCTTGCTTCAAATATTACTTGTTCCGACCCATGTTCCATGACCACCTGCCTGAGGTGGCCACCCACACTCCCATCCCTTTTGCCATCTTCTCTCATCTACCTGTTCTATTACCATATAGGATCTACTGGTTTCAGAATTATTCCTACTCATTAGCTTACTTGTTTGTTTATTTTTATTTGTATCTGTCTAGTTTGGTCAGAATATGAACTCTTTGAGGTTAGATATGTGTTTGGTATGGTGTTCTTAGTGTTCACAATAGTGAAGGTAGGCTGAGCATGGTGGCTCACACCTGTAATCTCAGTACTTTGGGAGGCCAAGGTGGGTGAATCACTGGAGGCCAGGAGTTTGAGGCCAGCCTGGGCAAGATTGCAAGACCTCATCTTTACTAAAAATAAAAATTAGCTGAGCGTGGTGGCACAAATCTGTAGTCCTAGTTATTCAGGAGGCTGAGGTGGGAGCATATTTTGAGCCCAGGAGTCCTAGCCTGCAGTGAGCTGTGATCATGCCACTGCACTCCTGCCTGGATGATAGGGAAAGATTCTATTTCAAAAAAAGAAAAAAAAAAAGAAAAAAAAAGAATACACACACACACGTATACATACACTCACATATAGGATAGTGAAGGTGCTTAATAAATAATCATTAAATAAATATGTATTGGCATAAAAAACACTAACAAGAGATATATACTACGTTTCCAGTGGTTAAAACAGAAACAGTCTATATATGGTTTTAAAAAAGCCTCTATTTGCACAGGAAAAAGGTTCCTGAAATAAGTATATTAAAATATTAATTTTTTTTCATCTTGTGGAGGGAAAATTTTATGATGTCTATATATTAATATAATAAATAACAATTAGCAATTTTATATGCTTATGATTACTTATATGATAAAATGAAAATATGAGAGAAAAAGAAATGTTCGAAAAAGTGGTCGTCAGTAGAAATTGTGCAGGCAGCAATTTCAAGGTGGAGTAGAGTGGTTAGCAAACAGCTCTCGTTTGTATTTCAGCATTTAAAAATAAAGAAGGAAGTTTTATTTTTTTTCTGATTTGATTAAGTGGAGAGAATAAAAGAAGGGCAGCTAGCATACGGAGCCACAGAACTTCTGGCCAATAAGGAGTGTAGAACAACAACAACCAAACATATAAACTCTTTACTTGTCTAATTGTTTAATTAAGGAGAGTAGATGATGGAGAGTAGGTTCTGAAAGTCAGATGGATGAGGATAAAAACCTCCAAAAGAGCATCGGAGTGTAAACTGGCCTTATCTCCAGCAGGACATTCAGAGTAAATCTACCCACTCAGAACCCTTAGACGAAGGCTATCTTTGGGACTCTGTTCATATTATCCCACAACCAGATGTGATTCTTATTCTACTTCCATCTCTACCTCACTCTAGTGGCACTTTTTGTATGCATTGACTTCTGCTGATATGTTTCTTTGAGGGTTGCATGTTTGAAATACTTTTGAGTACCCCCTCCAAACCAGTACACTGCTGAAGCCATGATATACACCAAATAAATGTTTGTTGCATAAATAATTTCAAAATATGCAAATTAGGCCGGAATTGACTGACTGTGCATGATCAGTTGAGTATTTATTAGTAGTAATACAAATGCTACATCTTATATCAATATCCATTTCTCAAAAAATATATTCTTAATTTGGAAGTTCTAATAAAAACAGTATTTGTTAAACATTTGCCAGATCTTCTTGAGGAGAAACTAACTGAATTGCTTTTATAGCCCTGATCTCTACAGTTCTTAGATCAATGACCATAGAATTTTGAGTCCTTCAAGATTTTCAGATCAATGAAGGATTTAGACATAGGCAGTGAGTTTAAGGATTTTTTCTGAGAAATTTATTTAGATACTTAGATGGAAAGAATTTGTCGCGTCCTTAAGTTAGGTCTCCTAAGCTCAGCAACTGGAACGTAAATAGAACTTGCAAAGTTAAAATCCCATTACGTATGATTCTGCAGTTAAATAGGCATGGCAGTATGAGAGAAAAAATGTAAAATAAGTATGACCATGCTTATTTGAGGTTTTGACTATTACTGACACATGTAAACATGTAATGGTTCTTATTTATTTATTTATTGAGATGCCATCTCACACTGTCACCCGGGCTGGAGTGCAGTGGAATGATCTCACCTCACTGCAGCCTCCACCTCCTGGGTTGACGCCATTCTCCTGCATCAGCCTCCCAAGTAGCTGGGACTACAGGCGCCTGCCACCACACCCAGCTAATGTTTTGTATTTTTAGTAGAGACGGGGTTTCACCGTGTTAGCCAGGATGGTCTCGATCTCCTGACCTCGTGATCTGCCCGCCTCGGCCTCCCAAAGTGCTGGGATTACAGGCGTGAGCCACCATGCCTGGCCTGGTTCTTATTAATCATAGATCTCTTCTGAAAAAATCTTCAGAAAAA
This sequence comes from Rhinopithecus bieti, assembly GCF_001698545.2. Taxonomy (NCBI): domain Eukaryota; kingdom Metazoa; phylum Chordata; class Mammalia; order Primates; family Cercopithecidae; genus Rhinopithecus; species Rhinopithecus bieti. The sequence continues at coordinate 491,821 of NW_016804196.1, forward strand.
AAGAAAACAGGAAAATAAAATCTTTATTAGAAACAATTCATAGTCATCTAAATCTCATAGACTATTATATACATTGGGATAAGTTAGAATAGGATATAAAAGTGCTATATAGTAACCCATAAGCTAAAACCTTAAGGAAATAAAAATGAAGAAATATAAAAAATTACTCAAGTTTCATAATCTCTACAATGGACTTTCTTAGCATTTTTGGGTTGATGGTCTAATATATCCTTTTCTTGAATGTTATGATCAATGTGTTCATGATAAATGTTTTCAGTGAAGATTTTGATCTTTAAGTTATAAAATGTTTGTTAGGAAACCATTAGCGCTACCCATTAGATCTACAAGATTGGAGGAAGAGGGCTTGAGTGGGTGTACACAGCTTTCTTCTCATGGCTCTGTCTGGGGAAGAAGAGATGACCTGATCCCCACTGGCACCAGACTCTTCTCATTACATCCTGGGCAGTGCACAGAGGAGAAAGAGAAGCCCGGAGCTGGCACAGGTGCAAAGGTGGTGAAATCATTGATGCTATGCGGTAAAAATTCTACCATCAATCAACTAGCACCAGTAGGAAGCTCATCAGAGGAAAAAACCTTTGCTTGTTCATAAGTCAGGACACATGTCCTCTAACAAAACTGTCAGTGTGTAGCTGTTGCTGTTACAGCCATTTTCCTTTTCCTTCTACATAGAAAAAGCCCAGAGGGAAAGAAAATACCGCAGAGAAGGCAGGACCCTACAAAGCTGTGAATCGTCTCTCCAAGGTCTAGTGGGAGAATGCTGTCAGTCACACTGCTTTCCAGAGATTAAGTCTATGGTCTCTTTCATAATGGCTTGCTCAATTTAAAAACTGTTACTTGAGAGAAAAACACAGCTATAACATAGTACACCCAACCTCAACTGGCTTTTCTACTGTCTCAGGATCAAAATGTAACCTGTCTTCACTCTGCTAATGAAGTATTTGTATGAAAATGCACTGTATTCATAAACCCAGTCTACTACTTACCAGATTTATTGATGGAGGGTTTGCCTGTCCTTCTCATTTACCGAAGGGCAGAATATCCTATTTATTTCTCTTGAGCTAAAAGCTCCATTTACCCTTGTAAGACAAGAAATTAGCTCAAGCTTCAACTGGTGATTCCTAGCTAAGTTTTTGAATACAAAATAAAAATCATAAAATAATGTCATAATGGAGCCTCTTCCTCTAGTTCTCAAGTTTTGCTTGTTTTATTTTAAAGCCTAATTCAAGAGAGCCAAAATGCTGCATTTCCATGAATGAATCTTTGAACAATTTAATTTCCTGCCTGCTTGGAAAAGTAAGTTTATAAGTTATCTGGTAGATCTCAAAGACTTACATATCATCATTACTTTGCTTTACTAATGAGAGGTTTTTGACAAGGTGTCCCTAGATTTCAATGCAGGGGGTGAGAGTCATCCACATACCCCAAAACTGTATGTAGTGTTTGGTCTGTGCACATTTGTGCTTCTTTTAAAGAATTATTACAATAGGCTGCATTGCCTATTATATTCTCAAGATATCCTCAATACAAAAAAGGTTAAGAAGAACTGATTTGGCAGCCATTTTAAAAGTAGTATTAGATTACACTCCTAAGACAACAGAAAATATCTTGGACGGCTACCAATTAAAACTATTCCTTCCTGATGTCACTTTTTAAACCAGGACACAGGAATTAATTCAAAGGAAACTAAACTGTATTGATAATTATTTTTAAAGTGTTATATTTAGTCTTTGTAGTGTTGAATACGGGATATTCTCTTTGGTAAAATGCATCAATGAAAATACCCTGGTAAGACAGGCTACATTTAGTTTTACCTTCAAGGGTGCTTTCCTATAGAAATAGACGTTTTTTAATAGTAGACAGCTTCTGAGCATATAATGGGCATCTCATGTGAATTGTCAGTAGTTTTCTTTAAGTTGAAACTGTGTTCCTGAGGAAAATGAAAGACACATTAAATAATTAATTTTTTTGAGACAATATCTCGCTTTGTTGCCCAGGCTGAAGTGCATTGGCTTGACTACGGCTCACTGCAGCCTTGACATCCCAGGTTCAAATGATCCTGCCACCTCAACCTCCCAAGTAGCTGAGACTACAAGCGTGTGCCACCACACTCAGCTAATTTTTGTATTTTTTGTAGAGACAGGGGTCTCACTATGTTGCCAGGCTGGTCTCAAACTCCTGGGCTCAAGAGATCCCCCCACTTTGGTCTCTCAAAGTGCTGGAATTACAGGTGTGAGCCATCACACTCAGTCAAGGAATTTGATTTTATCATAATCCTTAAACTTGCATCTGTGTTCATTTTGTATTAGATAAACTGTTGGTGACAATCACCTTGGCTATCCTTTTAGCTAAACAGTTTGAAGATTGAGATATATAAAAATAATATGATAAAAATTGGAGGATATTTGGTACATGGGTTCATCTCATTTTCAAAATGTATTTTAAACATTAAATTGCAAATGTATTTTTCTAATACAAATTTCAAGCAGTTATTCACCAAATTTTGTTAAGCACACACTACACACCAGGCACCTGTCTAGATGATGAGGGCACAGCAGTGAACAAAAAACAAAGTTCCTCTTGTTATGGAGTTTATATTCTAGGGGGGAAAATACAATAAATGAATAAGCACAGAAAGTTTGACACCAGATAGACAAGAGTTGCCATGAAGAAAAATAAAATAGGATAAGCACACAGAGGCTATTTAAGCGAAAAGTTGTGGCTGTTTAAGATAAGGCAGTCAACTGAGGTTTCTTTGGGGAGGCAACTTTAGGACATGGATAAAAATAAAACAAGGGTGCGATTTGTGAGAAATATGGAGGAGAAAGAAGAAAAATAAAAAAGAAAAAAAGGCAAAAATTGAAGAAAGAGTGAGACAAAAGGAAGAAAGAGAGGGAAGAAAGCAATGAAAGAAGGAAGAAGCAAGTGAAAAAGTAATGAGGAACTAATGGAAGTAACATAAATAATTATTTAAACATTAACTATAACTGATGTATATTTTTAAAATATGCACATACATACATACTGAACTGCAAGAATCTCCTCTTTCAGCTGAGTATTAAATTTTTACAACGTGAAACATTGTAAAATAGTCATCGCTCAGAGCAGTCATTGCTCAGAACATTTGAGGAATGCCTATTTTGATATTACTTTTTAGAAATGGTTTATACACTGCTCAAAACTTTAGCCTCATTATTCCATATTTACAGGTCATTTTTTTGGTTTTAAAAAAAAGTATATTTTAGCAGCTTGATCACCCATTCATTCCTTAGACTTGGCGTTGAATGATTTCTGGCTATTTCCAGAAACCAATCTACATTCAAAAAATGGAAAAATGCAACCAGAAAATGTACTGCTACCCTCAAAGTCAGTTAAATGGGTCTTTTAAAAAGAATTCAGCAACTATTAACTTATGATTTGTGAATCTAATAATTCTTTTCCATTTCTTTGCAGTTCCTTAGTTAGATGTCTGATCAGTTTTTCAAAATGTTGGAAAATGTAAGTTGAAATCTGTTATGGAAAAGTTAACAAAGTCTTTGCTAATAGTGAAAATAAAATCCCAATTATTCTTATGTATATGAGTTATTCAGCAATGATTATATGAGTTATTCAGACTGAATAACATATTACACGTTTACTAAATTAACACATCCGGTTCCTATACAGTACTTTTGATACAAGTTGCTTCAGAAAATAATTGCTAAGCACTCAGGATACTCATCATAGGTGCTTTGGGATTGTTAGATATGGCTGGATTAAAGATGGTAGACAGGTAAGGTCATAGATTCTAAGTAACATTTTTGGAGTCAGCAAGCTCCTGTTTGATTTTCTGCTGGTATATTTCTTCTGTGAAGAAGCCCCAAACAGCCAGCCACTGTTTCGATTGATACATATTTCTTAGTAGTTTTTTTTTTTTAATCCTGGCATCTATTATTTGTCTGTTGAGATATTGCATTCAAGTTTGAATACTACACAAGAAAAAGAAACAAATAGAATGAAAGGGCAAACTATGGAATGAGAGAACATATTTGCAAGCCATATTTCTGGTAAGTGGTTATTATCCAACATGTATAAGGAACTCCTTTAACTCGATAGCAAAAACCAAATAACCCCATTAAAAATGGGAAAAGGGCTGGAGTAGACATTTCTCCAAAGAGGCTATACAAATGGCTAACAGGTACGTGCAAAGATGCTCAGCATCACTAATAATCAGGGAGATGCAAATCAAAGCCACAATGATGTATCACCACACACCTGTTAGGGTGTGGAACATAACTACCATGAATAATAAAACTCTACTTGCATGGGTGTATGTGTGTATACATATACCTGTTTATTTATCGTCATTTAAGAATTGATACATAATTGTACATATTTATAAGGTACATGTGATATTCTGATATGAGCATACAATGTGTAATGATTAAATCAGGATAATTAGGGTATCTAGACCCTCAAATATTTATTATTTCTCTGTGTTGACAGCATTCCAAATACTGTCTTCTAGCTACTCTGAAATATACAATAAACTATTGCTAATTATTGTCACCTTACTATGCTGTCAAAACACCAGAACTTATTCCTTCTAACTATTTTTGTACCCATTAATCAACTTCTCTTCATCATCGCCTCTCTCCTCCCCTTCCCAGCCTCTAGTAACCATCATTCTACTGTCTACCTTCATGAGAGTCACTTCTTTAGCTCCCACATATGAATTAAGACATGCAATATTTGTCTTTCTGTGCCTAGCTTATTTCACTTAACATAATGTCCTCCAGTTCCATCCATATTGCTGCAAATGCTAGAATTTCATTCTGTTTTATGGCTGAATAATCTTCCACTGTTAATATGTACCACTTTTTTTATCCATTCACTTCCTGATGGACACTTAGGTTGCTTCCGTATCTTGGCTATTGTGAATACTGCTGCAATAAATCACATTGTCATTTTTAGGTAATTAATTAAAAACCAGTAAGTTTACAGTAAATGGAAAATAGGCATCAAGGTAGGTACTGTGAAAGAAGCATCAAGAAGACATTGTTCTTGGTTTGAAACAGAGAAGATATGAGTACGTTTCTTGGAGTTGAAAAAGAGATGATATGGCCTGCATTAGAATGAGGTTCAGGAACTGGGTAATGATGCTTCTAGTAAGAATGTACCAACATGGAGTGAGTGATTTGGAATGACAAGCATGTGCAATCATTTATGTTTTTCTGAGTTGGAAAACATTTGAGAATGGTGTAATTACTAGATAAAAATTGTGTGTATTTAAGGAGGCTATTCTAGATTTGAAAGAAAAAGAGGAACAAAGTGAGTACGATGGAAGACTGTGTAGCTCTGTGATCAAGAGTTGGAATTCTGGTGCCAGACTGCCAGGACTCAAACCCTGGCTCTGCCACTTCTTGACCATCTGGCTGTTCCCCAAACCCATTTCCTCTTCTTTGGAATGCATGCAGACTACATAAATATGGCCACATAATTGAGTTCCAGTCAACAGCATATGAAGGAGTGATGTGCAACACGTCCAGAACTGGCTCGTAAAAACCTTCCATGTCTCACTCCCCATTTTCTTTCTCCATATGCCAGTTTATGAAAATAAGCACTATATGGCAGGCAGAATAATGAGCCTGCCAAAGACATCCATGTCCTACTCCCCAGAACCTGTGAATACTCTAGCTTACATGGTGTAGGGGAATTCAGGTTGTAGATGAAATTAAGTTTGCTAAAATAGGGAGATTATGCTGATTGTCTGAGTGGGTTCAGTGTGATCATAAGGTCCTTAAAAGTGGAAGAGAATGGCAGAAGAAAGAACTATAGAGATGGCAGCATGAGAAAGCCTTGACCTGATGTTTCTAGCTTTAAGATGTAAGAGGCACATGAACCAAGGAAAGCGGATGTCCTTTCAAGGATACAAAAGGCAAAGAAATGACTTCTTCCATCGACCTCTAAAAAGGAATGCAGCCCCGCCAACATCTTAATCATTGCCCAGGGAAACTTTTGTCTAGTGTCTGATCTACAGATTTGTAAGATAATATATCAGTGTTGTTTTAAGCCATGGAGTCAATGGTAGTTTGTCACAACAGTAATAGGAAATCCATATACACCACAATCTTGAAAGCCATGTGTTAAAGATGTCATAACCACCAGATGGAAGGAGTCTGGCCTCTATTTCAGCTCTCAGAAGAGAGCTGCCAACCAATCAAAACACCTGCTTTGGCTTTATGTGAACAACAAAGAAACTTCTATTGTTTGAGCCTTCATGCCTTTTGGAATCAGTTTCTTATGGTGCCCAGTGTTACCTTGGTTAAACACTTTGGCAAGTCAACCCCATTGCTTTAGTTTCCTGATCTGTAAAGCATGATACAATATTACTTGCAAGGTTGGTCTTGCTCAGTTTAAATTTATCTTCAAGTTAAAAGTTTTATTTCTACTCTGATATGTATTTAATAGGTATTTGATATTCTAGAATTCTTTCCTGGTTGTTGCAAGGATTCAATAAGCTAATATATGCAAAATCACTTAGAATGAATACTGACACATATTGCATCCTATTAAATGTATCAACTATTATTATTCTTATCCAGTGATGTAAGGAGAAAAGCCAAGGTGGAATTTTTGGAGGCCAATGAATCAACGTGAAATTGGCAGTGAACATAGCAGGGTTAAAATACTATAAAAATACTTAGATAAGTGTGGAAAATTATATATCTTTACTGTCTATAATTGATCTAATCTTGCTTTTGGTTCAGAAGAGTGAGAAGTACTGATGCTTTGTTTATATAAAATAAAGAGAGCTTGCCCTATTGGGCTCTAAGTGATACATTTTGGAATGTATCCTTTTCTTTCTCCTCCCTGCCCCTTCTTTTTTTTTTTTTTTTTTTTTCGTTTTGTACATTATATCGCATTCCTTCCTTCTTTTTTGGAACTTTTAATCTATTAGGTTCCTGGGATCATAAGATCAGTTTTCCTTCTTATAAATAATATGTTAATAGAAATGTGAAGAGATAGAAATCATAAAAATCTCAACCCTAAAATAAGGAACATTTAAAAACATTTCTGAAGGTAAGCTTGGGAATATGTTGTTACCAATAGAAAGTTTAAGAAATGCAGCCAGGCTTGGTGGCTCATGCCTATAATCCCAGTACTTTGGGAGGCCGAGGTGGGTAGATCACGAGGTCAGGAGATCGAGACTATCCTGGCTAACACGGTGAAACCCTGTCTCTACTAAAAATACAAAAAAAATTAGCCAGGTGCGGTGATGGGCACCTGTAGCCCCAGCTACTTGGGAGGCTGAGGCAGGAGAATGGCATGAATGCGGGAGGCTGAGCTTGCAGTGAGCTGTGATCGTGCCGCTGCACTCCGGCCGGGGTGACAGAGTGAGACTGTCTCAAAAAAAAAAAAAAAAAAAAAAAAAAAAGAAATGCTTTGCAAGGAAGCATCAGTGATTCCTTCACTTTATCTTCCTTAGTTACTATGGCAACAGTCAGACGAAAAATAACCCCAAAACTCATCAAACATGGTCATCAGAACTCTTTCTCAGCTGCCCATCCTCCCATAGGCATTAAATGAATCCTGACTCATAGGCATTGAATATTATGCAAGTAATTACTCTGCAAAATAAAATGAAAACGAAAAATAGACAAAGAATGAAATTAATTAATTACATCATAATTTTAGGCTTCAGCATTTTCCGTGGAAAAAAATTAAAAAAAGATAGTGTTTTAATGCCTTAAAGTCAGCAACTTCCAAATTTGGGTGAAATGAGTCGTTTTGTGAAATTATTTAATACGAATTATGTAAATTTGGATATTTATAAAAATCAACCTTTAAACATATGAGTTGGGAGGAGGCTATGGTTTAGAAACGATTGTAAAGTATGTGGCTGTTGGTATGCTATTTTTTCCCACCTTTTCTTTGGTATTTCCATGCTGTTTTGTGGTAATAGTTAGGACAACCAGGTCTTAACTGTCAGGCTATTCCAAGTCATTTTGCCTTTTTGATTTACATAAAACGATTTAACTCTCACCCTATAAAAAGCAGAAACCCGAGTCTCTTCCAAAAGTGGTGGGAGCTCTGGAAGCGACACTTTTCCTCACTGCCTCCAGCCATGTCTTCCCTTTGTGCCAGGTCTTGTCTTTTGCAGGTATTTCCCCCTTTGTGCCGTCCACCATTGACCAACATCCAGATTCTTTCATCATCCAAATGACCACACGCATGGTGAGAGTCTGTAATGGATTTTAATAAAATTTAGGGCTTAGGTGGGTGATGTATTACACAGCATTATGGAACAAGTAAGTTAAAATTGAATAACAGAACTGGGCCGGGTGTGGTGGTTCGTGCCTATAATCCCAGCACTTTGGGAGGCTGAGGTGGGTGGATCACCTGAGGTCAGGAGTTTGAGACCAGCCTGGCCAACATGGTGAAACCCTCTCTCTACTAAAAATACAAAAATTAGCCAGGCGTGGTGGCACACCCCTTTGATCCCAGCTACTCGAGAGGCTGAGGCAGGAAATTCACTTGCATTTGGGAGGTGGAGGTTGCAGTGAGCTGAGATCGCACTGCTGCACTCCAGCCTGCGCGACAGAGCAAGACTCCATCTCAAAATAGATAGATAGATAGATAGATAGATAGATAGATAGATAGATAGATAGAAAGAAAGAAAGAAAGAACAGGGCTGGGGATGGTGGCTCACGCCTGTAATTCCAGCACTTTGGGAGGCTAAGGTGGGTGGATCACTTGCACTGCACTCCCGTCTGTGTAACAGAGTGAGACTCTGTCTCAAAAAATAACATAACATAACATAACATAACATAACATAACATAACATAACATAACATAACTTGCCTACTAAAGTCACTTAGCCATTTTCCCTAAACATCTCACTGTGTACAGCCCTGGCTCCTGGCCATCTTGCTGGGCCCCTCCTTCTTTTCTCTGCAGTTCCTCAGTTCCCTGTGTCTCTCTCTTAAGCTGTTGGAGAACCTCCAAATTCCTCTTAATGTAGTGTATTGTACAATTTTATTTGTCGTTATTTCATTTTTTCCCTTGCAGATTATAATTTTTATATTTCCTTTTCAAATCTAAAACAACCATTAATAGTTTTGCTTAAATAAAGAGCCACTTATCCTAGAGAAAAATAACATCGCTTATATAGGAAGTAGAATTCCTCTAGTCAGTTTTGGCCCTGAATAACAGTTTAATTTTCTTTCACAGAGAATTTAGGGTAGAAATGTATATTTGTACAAAATACTAATTTTACGTGGATTATGCCGTGCATTTCAATAATTGTAATTAATTGATTGGTTTTAGTGCTAAATTGCCTTCTCAGTTTTAAAGATGAGAAAGATGAGGGGCAGGGATGTTGTCACTTATTTAAAATCACAAAGCCAGCAAGTGAACAGAAGCAGAATTTGGTCCCAGGCCTTTGAATTTCTATGCCAGGATTCTTTACATTATACCAGTTGACACCAGTATACATTAATATGAAGACTGCTTACAGAAACTCCCACATAATACTTGAAAATTGCCCTCTCACTGTAGTGTCTGAGGGGCTGGCTTAAACTAAGGAAATGGAAAATGTTATAGAAAGGTCAGAGAAGAGCCACTGACTATCAAACAACTGGAAATTGGACTTTATGGAGAAGACTAGAAAATGTGATCCGATTAATAGTCTGCCACGCTATGATTATGCCATGAAAGTGTCTTTAAGGCAGGTTTTATGAAAGGACATGTTTGTGTTCTGTGACATTAACTTCAAAAGGTTATGGTTGTAGCTGAAAGAATTTCTAACTTCCCTTAGTTGATTTGTGGAATCATGTGTGAATTCAACTAAACTCTTCAAAGAACCACTTTTTGTTCTTGTTTTTTTTTTTTTTTTTTATCTACAACGTTTGGATTTCATAAATATACTCTATAAAGTAATATTTTATATATTAAAACACCCTTTAAAAACTTAATGATGGGATAAACATATCCTGCCATTGTGGCATACTAAATAATGAAGTACAAACTTAACACATAAGTGTTGGGTCAAAATGTACACACTACAGTCAGGTAAAAAATAGTTACTGTCTACCTATAACTGATCTCATCTTGTTCAGGAGTATCCATTTATACTGAAGCTGGACTGAGGCTGTCCAGCAATGGACTTAAACATGCCAGTTAAAGAACAATAACCCAGTTCTTTTCCCACTTAAGACAATGTCTTTCAGATTAATTCAGTATTATTTGAGTAAATAGACAATTCAGGGTTTAATTCTCTGCCAGGAGGTTTCTTCCCTCTCTTGCAGGCCCCTCTCTTCCCTCTTGCTTATTGAGAAGGGATCAGGTGCTGGGAGATCCCAGATATCCCCCTGGCGTTCATGCGGATAGTGCTTAACTCCAGTGGAGCCATCTTATCCTGCTGTCTCTGTACAGAGGCCTCTGACCTCACTGCTGTGTCTTGTGCTCTATTCTCAGGGCATGGGCAATACATGGTGACTGCTCCAGGGGTTTAAACCAGGCTCCCTCCTCTGTTCTCAGCTGGGACTCCCAGGTGATTTCTTGTCTGATTTTCCTTCACTGCATTACCCAGCTAGTGGCTCACTTCACCCTGTTGGGAGACAATTTCCCATGGCTATCTGACATTTCTGCATGTTTTGTGAGCAATGAATGGATAGCTCTTTGTTTTGGACTATCATTTCAAGGATCTCAACAGTCTCAGGAGGTAGAGGTACTGTCTTCTTTGGAGCACAGAGCAGGGATGTTTACTGCCCATATGAAAGAGCTGTGTTCCTTAACTTGCAGGCAGCTGTCATTCAGTCTTCTTTCTGTTTCCCTTTGGGACTTGGGCTTGCAGAAGCAGCATGAGAGGTACTGATAGCCAGACCATGGTGATTACTCTGACTCATCAACCTGACTTTCATGTCTGTCCCAGGGGTCTGATGATCTCTTGCAGGATCTATGAAACAGTGGTAGTCTAACTTATTAGCTGGCAAGTAGGTAAAATCACAGACCCTTCTCAGTTCTCAGCACACCCCTCAAGAACACAGCTAGCACCTTCACCTTTCTCCTGAGTTTCACATGGTTCTGGGGACACTTGGGAAATTCACCATCCCTTCTGCACCATTCACAGGCCATGAAGAACTGCAGAGTACAGTCTCAAGATCCCTCCCTGCCTAAAGATGCTACACCTCCCTTTCCACGCTATCACAAGTTACTCCCCTGTGCCATGACAGGGCCTCATGAGACAGAGCCAATGGGAAATAAGGTTTCTGGCTCATTTACTAACCTTGATTCTTGATCTATAAAAATAAGTTTTGTTGTTTATAAACCCTCTTTTTCCTTTCCACAAAGTCTCCTTTTCAAGGTTGTAGCATGACTTTGTGTCTCAAGGTACCAAGTGGTAAGTCAAAAGCTGTAACTGACTCATTTTATGTGTATTCTTGCTCAAAAGATCCCAATTCTCCTTTCAGCCATGTGTGACCCTGGCTAGACAGAGGAAGAATAATTTTGATATGATTCCAAATATTATTCCTGTAGCATCTACACATATTTGCAAATATGGAAAATGAATAGACACACACAGGCTTCTTTAACTTGCCTTGGAACATGAGAGTAAATAGCAAAAAATCAATTCAAAAGTATACATTTGCAAACCTTTCAGGCTATAATGACTTCAGTCAGTTCTGTTGATGTATATTAGTCAATGGAGTCAGAATCTGTTAATTCAACAGTACTTAATATAAATGTTGCTAATCATTTTCTTCATTTGAAATCAAATATGAAAATGTGACAAAGCAGTCCTGAAGTAGAATTGTTTTATTTCCCTGGAAAGAAAATTCTCAGGGATGAGCTATTATATTTTTTCAAATACACGTTAGCTTTAAGAGAAAACAGGTTTAAACTGTCACGTAACCACAGCACACGTACTGTGGGTTTGCAAAGTCACCCGAAGTTAGGGGCCGTTCCTCATGGTGTTCTCGGAGCCTTCCTGAGATGTATGCTCAAGGGGGTGCTGAGGAAGTAAAGAAACGTTTTTTCACAGTTCGGGCGTGGAAACCAGCTAAAATGAGCTTGCAGAGTTTTTTACCTGGAATATCTGTATCTATCTCTGTATTTGTCTGTATTATTCACTTAACTGATGCTTTAATGATTTTAAAATGTACTTTAAGTTGGAAAATGATTGGACTTGAGAAGTTGATAGATTTCTTTTATTATTATTTTTAAAATTTATATAAACTCAAGCAGTACAAGTGCAGGTTTATTACAGGGATATGTTGTGTAATGGTGAAGTTTGGGCGTTTAGTGTAACTGTCACACAAATTGTGTGTATTGTACCCATTAAGTAATTTACCATCCCTCAACCCACGTTCACTGTCCCACCTTCTGAGTCTCCAATGACTATTTCAGCTTATATCCATGTGTGCACATTATTAGCTTCCACCTATACATGAGTACATAAGATATTTGACTTTCTGTTTTTCAGTTGTTTCACTGAAGAGAATGATCTTCAGTTCCATCAATCATTTAAAAATAATAAAGTCTACCCTTCCCAAGGCACTATAATGTTATCTTAATAATGGTCTTAAGTAACTCTCTTAAATTAATACTAATAACAATTTTCTTAAAATATGATTTTCAGTAATGTTAAATAAATGCTTGAAATGAGGGAGTTAAGCTGATCTCATAGTTTGCCTCCAGCTCTGACGAGCTATGAATCCACAGTGCTGCAAAATTTAGACACTATTTCAGAACCTCTTTACTGGGTGACATTGTTCTAAGTGTCATGCATAATTAATTTCATTTAAAATTTGGTGCCCACAGTTTTAGAATTTTGCCCAAAAGTTTGGATTAAAAACAAAGTACCTTTGCAATGTTTTATTATATCAGTACTATTAAATTCATTTTGAAATAGCATACTAATATAAAATATAGGAGGTTCAAAATACCTATGATTTACCTAGTGTACCTTTTAACTCAAGGATAGGACTGTTGATTCATCTGTCACTCATACTGGGCTGGCACTACGCTAAGGGGCAATGTTGGGGCATTTTGGCCTCTTTTTTCTAAATTGTTCACCTCGCTTTTTGGCTTCTCTCTGTCTTTCCATTTCCTTTTCTCTGAAGGTAGGGACGGATATTTTCTGTTTTTTCAGGATTTTCCATTGTCTGCTTGGGCCTCCATAATAAGATAACACAGACTGGGTGGCTTAAACAACAGACATTTATTTGGCCACACTTTTGGAGGCTAAACGTCTGAGATCAAGGTGCTGCAGGGTTAGTGAGGCCTCTGTTTCTGGGTTGTCGATAGCCACCTTCTTGCTGCGTCCGCACACGGCCTTTCCCCTGTATTCATGTACTGAGGGCTGGTGTCGGGGCTGAGAGTGGGTGAGCTCTGGCGTCTTTCCTCTCCTTGTAAGGACACCAGTCCTATTGGATTAGGGCCCCACCGTTATGACCGCATTTAACTGTAATTACCTTCCTAAAAGCTCTGTCTCCAAATACAGTCACATTGAAGATTAGGGTTTCAATACGTGAATTTTGGTAAGACACATTTAGTCCCTAACAGCGGTCATCAGGCTCTTCTCATGTGTGAAGTTTTTTCTCATCCTCTGCCTTTAGCTCTCCTCAAAATGTATCTGTTTTCACTCTCTGGATTCTTTTCTTTGCTCATCAAATGAAATCGTTTTTAGTGACTACTAATGAGCCCAGACATTAACTAGAGTGTAAGATAATATATTTGTGTTTTAAAAAGAAAACTTCCACAAAAACTACCTTACTGCAAGTTACATAAGACATACCGTTGCTACAGGTGACAATTTTAGCCTCACATAAGTAGAAAACATAAAGGCTTTTAGCATTGCACCCTTTATGTCATTCTGTTAGAACTCTGCTTTGCCTGTGGATAGTGACAACTGTAGGCTTCTGGCAGGCTGCCCATATTAAAAAGGGAAATTACAAACAAAATATGTCCAGTTAACCGGCCCTAATAAAAAGTGAACAGCATTTTGATTATTCTAATGTAGTATCAAACACCAGTAAAAAATGCTACAAGATCGGTGAATTGGAGGATTAAACAAACATTCAAAACCACACAAGGAAAGACTTTTCTTGACCTAGTGACCTTGGAGAATGGATCTTGAGAAGCTACTTCCATCAAAATAAGGATTGTTGTCACAAACATATCCCCTTCAGTGGAGGACTTTAAGGAATTTCCTGGCACCCAGCATCCAAGGATGCTTTGAACTTTTGTTCTTCTAGCTGCTGATTTGTAGAGACCTTGTTTGAAATAATGTTTCTGGTTTCCTTGATACAATGATAATCCTACTAATTCTCTATAGTTAGGCTTTGTTAAAAAATCATATGAACTGGCTTTCAGCTCTGCCTGTGGATTTACTCCTAATGGAAGACCATTATATTAAGCTTATAATTTTGAACCAGCCAAATTTTTCAAAAGGGCTATTTTTTGTCTCAGTATCCAGAAACACACTCACAATTGAGGAATCTTTCTTTTCATAAACAACTTATCTGGTGAGTAACAATACCTGTGACTGCAGAAAAGCCAATATATCTCTCACAACACTAATAACATGATGTTTGGAAGAGAAGCACTATAGCTGCTATTTACATGTGGAGAGATCTGTTTGTGCACCCCATCTTTCTATTCATTATAAGCACATTACAGTCTCCTGTTCACCCTAATTATTGTTTCAGAACCCAACAGTTATTGTTGAAATTTGTCAGTCTCATGAGTTAAATGGAAATAGATAAGTCTTGAACAAATGGAAGATTTCAAGGCCTCTGATATTCAGAGGCCTTGATAATTTGCTTAAAGTCACTGGGTGGATTTTAGGCAGACGATATTTGCCCAGTGGCTCAGAGAGCTGGATTGCGTCGGGGGTAAAGGAAAGCAAGAGAAGGCTTTCTGTGATCTTAGAGCATGCTCAGGGGATTGTGTTTTGCAAAGCATCAGTAGGACATCATCCTAGTTGGTAAAGAAATCATCACAAGAATATATATGGATTAAATGCAGATCTTGAGCATCAAATAGGGTCAGGCTAACAAATTTTATGAGAACTTTTCCTTTGTTTGCTGACTCTGAGATCATAGGTTAGTATGAGCAATACTCACCAATTCTTAAGTACCCATAGATAGTGCCTTGCTAATTTTGTAGGTGGTAAGAATAAAGAAGATTTTTAGGAAGGAAAAGCAGTCTTCCTAAGTATCCTTAAAGGTGGCATACTTCTACCATTACTCTGAAAGAGTGTGATCGTGTGGAAAGCTGAAAGAGAATGTTTGTTTTATGCATTGTTTTCCTGGATGATAACTGCCAAATGGAGGCACAGGCTCTGATAATGTCCATTTACTTGATTTCTTTCTATGTTCATTTTTTTTTTTTTTCTTTTGTGGAGATGAAGGTCTCACTATGTTGCTCAGGTTGGTCTCAGACTCCTGGGCTCAAGTGATCCTCCTGCCTTGGCCTTCCAAAGTGCTGGGATTACAGGCATGAAACACCGTGCTTGGCCTCTATGTTCATTTTAATTCTGGCCTAATGGTCTGATTTGCTGCTATCTCTAAGTACATTTTTATAGAAATTTATACTGTTGATTGTTGCAAGACACTACATCTAAAATTTAAAACCAAACAAACCAAACAATCTGCCTTCAAACCTGAAGTTAAGGCACAGGGAGGAGTCTATATATTCTAATCTGTTCTTCTGGCACGCTTTGTTCTTTTTCTGTGGAAGCTCAACAACAGATATGTGCAGAGCTTATTAGTTTGTTGTGTTTCAGCTCAAATCTTTCCCGGAATCATTAATCTTAAACTTGAACATGATAGATACTTAAGGCTGTATGCTTCAACTGCCTTTGTCAAAATAGGCATTTGCATTGTAATAGGAAAGTATATGAAATTGCCCTGTTTGTTAGACATTTTGCACAGTCTGATTTTTTTTCCGGAAGTAGCACTGTCACTTCTGTTCGGAGCAGGAATGTTTACTCTATTTATGTTTAAATAGCATTGCTTAGGCCTTAAGTATGTTGGGTTAGCAGGTAGAATGCTCTGCTCCACGTAACAGAATATCTGACTGAAATAGAATTAAATGATGTGGCTTGATTCTTTTTTCATGTAACAAGAAGTCCAGATGTTAGTGTGTTCAAGTTTGTTTTAGGCATTCAATAATAGTACACGAGACCCAATTTCCTTCCATCCGTAAACTCTGTCATCCTTGATATGTCAGTGATGTCATGTCTACATTTATGGACTCAAGATAGTTGTAAAAGATTGTAGGATCATGTCCTAATAAAATGCTTTTGAAGTCAGGAGAAAGGGCTGTGTTAAAAGTGATGGAGTGGAAACTTGCAGCAAAGAGTGCTCCTCATATTGGTTTCTTTTTATTCCTAGTTGAATAAAAGCAAGCAAAACAACTATCAGGCATTTTAGCCTATCTCTGGAATCTGGCCCTTCCTATATAGAGGAAGGGTGGAGGGCACAGCTGTGGGAGAGTGAGCCAATGCTGCCTCGCTCTCAGGCAGTTGCCCCACTCTCTCTGGCACTATCCTTCCTCTTCTTGGTTTTTCCCCTAAGGAGACCCAGGCCACAAATCCCTGCCCACCATCTGGAAGAGAAAAGGGCATGTCCCAGAAAAACTTTTGACCCACTTTCCATAGATAAAGCCAGACCATCCATATGAAACTCATTCTCTCTGCTATGTTCAGTAATCTTAGAGAAGAAATTTAGGTTTTTGTGTCTCCTAAAATGCTGTAAGATTTGTCATTGTTTACTAATTGCTACCTTCTTCTTGAAAGCCAGTTGAGTAGAGTTTTGGGGCAACATTTTCTTTTGGTTTTCTTCTGATTTCTTTTGTTATTTCTTCATAATTGCTTGTCAGCTTTTTCCTCCTATCTGTCTGGGGTTCACTGGGTTGCTGACATACCTCTCTTTGCATGCTACTCCTCTTCCTTGTGCAATCTTATGTGCTCCTTTGGTAACAAGTATAGCCTAAATGAGTTGATGACTTCCAAGCCTGGATCTCCAGCTTGCATTTCTTTATTGTGCTCCAGTTCCATACACCCAGTTATTACTGTGTAAACATTTTTATTCGCTGTCTCGTTGGTATTTTGAACTCAGATATTACAGACTGAATTAAACTTTTTTACTCTTTGCACTGTCCCCTCCCCTGGCTTGCTTCAATTCCTTCATTTCTGTATCACTGAATGGCCCCTCAGACATACCCAGTGGTCCAAGTCCTCTTCCCCATCTCTCGAATCCAACCTCCCCCAAAATCCTGTTGACTGTGCCTCCTAGATATTTTTGTAATCAGTCTCCTGTCCACTTTTACTGACACTGCCTGAGTTCAGTCACTTCTCTTGTTTTACCTTGATTATTCACTGCAGACCCTCATAACAGCTGTCAGCATCCCTCGTTTCTGACCCACAGCTTTCCGTTCTGTAACCCCAAATCAGGCTGATTGTACCTGAAAGTCACATCTGATTAAAAGGTTTCCCCTGTTTAAAATCCTTAGATAGCTTCACATAACCTTCAGGATAAAAATCCAGACTCATAACATGTCAACATGAGATCTTCAATGGACTTTAACATTTTTTGGTTCACAGACAGCTTTTTTTTTATTGAAGAGTTTTTTTTGTTTTTTTTTTTCTTTAATTCTTGGTTTTTTATTTTACTTTAAGTTCTAGGATACATGTGCAGAATGTGCAGGATTGTTACATGGGTATACATGTGCCATGGTGGTTTGCAGCACCTGTCAACCCGTCATCTAGGTTTTAAGCCCCACATGCATTAGGTATTTGACCTAATGCTCTCCCTCCCCTTGCCCCCCACCCCCTGACAGGCTCCAGTGTGTGATGTTCCCCTCCTTGTGTCCATGTGTTCTCATTGTTCAACTCCCACTTCTGAGTGAGAATGTGCAGTGTTTGGTTCTCTGTTCCTGTGTTGGTTTGCTGAGAATGATGGCTTCCAGCTTCATCTATGTCCCTGCAAAGGACATGAACTCATTCTTTTTTCTGGCTGCGTAGTATTCCATTGTGTATATGTGCCACATTTTCTTCATCCAGTCTATCACTGATGGGCATTTGGGTTGGTCCCACGTCTTTGCTATTGTAAATAGTGCTGCAGTACACATATGTGTGTGTGTGTCTTTATAGTAGAATAATTTATAATCCTTTGGGTATATACCCAGTAATGGGCTTTTTGGGTCAAATGGTATTTCTGGTTCTAAATCCTTGAGGAATTGCCATACTGTCTTCATTTATGAGGAAAGGTATGAAACCTTTCTGCCCACTTTAGTGTTAAATGCTGAGTTTCTGTTCACAGGCTTGTCTGCATTTTTTTTTGGCAAGAACTTTAAAAACATGGTCTAGTCCTTTGTAGCTGTAGTTTATAACGTGTCTGATACATTACAGCCAATTAAAAAGTGATGAATTATTAATTGAAAATGTCTTTCTCTTTAAATGTGTGTGTTTATGCTCAATAGTGTAAGCAATCTGAATACGTATGTTACTTTAGGGACCATGTCTGTTTCCATATTTCAGTGGTGCCCCATTTTTTCCATTTAATTGGGATTCCCATTATCTTACTTTTCCCTTCAGTGGGATTATCTGACAATCTGACGTGATTGTAGGCTGACTCCAGTCCTCAAAGTTTCTATTACAAAATCTATTCAGAATGGAGTAATAATTACTTGGTATTGGCAGAGTAAGTACCCAGAAGAGGATCACTAATACTCTCAGTTCTTGATAATGTTCCATAAAAAGGGACAAGTTAACCTCCATCCCAATTTTGTTTCTTTAAGATATTGAGGCATAGAGACACAGGATGTAGGTTGTGACACTTCTCTTTTCTTTTTAACCATTTTCTTTATTAACATGTCTCCAGAAATCCTCTTTCTCTCTTGACAATGCATTCACTGATTACACATTTTACCCTCTGAAGCCAACTCCATGGCTTAAATCACTTTAGGCTATCAGGAAAATTACACAGACAAATTCAGTATCAAGCTGAACTAGATACTTAAATGAAAATAATTGGAATGATATTCAGAAAACATCCTGTGTAAATAATCAAATGGCAAATATAGTTTTAAGAAAGATTGTAAATGCACTGCATTTAAATAATTACATGAAAATGTGCATTTGAACATGACAGAATAAAACATAAATGGATGTTGAATAAAAGCTCAAAAACATAGGCAACAAAAGCAAAAATAGACAAATGGGATACATCACACTGAAAAGCTGCACAGCAAAGGAAACAATCAATAGAGTGAAGAGACAACCTACAGAATGGGAGAGAATATTTGTAAACTATGCAAATGACAAAGGGCTAATATCAGGACTATCTAAGGAACTCAAACAACTCAGTGCCAATACAAACAAATAATCCAATTTAAAAATGGGCAAATGACCCGAATAGACATTTATTTTATTATTATTATTATTATTATTATTATTATTATTATTATATTTTAAGTTCTAGGGTACATGTGCATAACGTGCAGGTTTGTTACATATGTATACTTGTGCCATGCTGGTGTGCTGCACCCATCGACTCGTCAGCAACCCATCAACTCATCATACATCAGGTATAACTCCCAATGCCAATCCTCCCGCCTCCCCCCATAATAGGCCCCGGAGTGTGATGTTCCCTTCCCGAGTCCAAGTGATCTCATTGGTTCAGTTCCCACTTATGAGTGGAACATGCGGTGTTCTGGTTTTCTGTTCTTGCGATAAGTTTCTGCTGAGAATGTGAACATTTCTTTAAAAGACATACAAATACGACCAGGCGTGCGGTGGCTCATGCCTGTAATATCCAGCACTTTGGGAGGCAAGCGGGTGGATCACAAGGTTAGTGAATTCGAGACCAGCCTGACCAATATGGTGAACCCCCATTTCTACTAAATTATTACAACAATTCGCCAGATGTGGTGGTGTGGCACCTGTAATCCAGCTACTCAGGAGGCTGAGGCAGGAGGAATCGCTTGAACCCGGGAGGCGAAGGTTGCAGTGCAGCTGAGATTGCCACCACTGCACTCCAGCCTGGGCAACAGAGTGACACTATGTCTCAAAAAAAAAAAAAAAAAAAAAAAAAAAAGATATAATACAAATAGCATATGAAAATAATGCTCAACATTCCACTAATCATTAGATGAATGCAAATCAAAACCACAAGGAGGTATCACCTCACCCGGTTAGAATAGTTGTTATCAACCGACAACAAAAACAACAGATACTGGTGAGGTTGTGGCTAAGTGGCGGGAACTCTAATGCAGCTGTTGGTAGGAATGTAAATCAGTACAGCCACTGTGGAAACAGTATGGAAGTTTTTCTTCGAAAAACTAAAAATAAGAAACCACCGTACTGATCCAGCAACCCCATTTACTGGGTTTTATATCCAACCGACAATGAAATCAGTGGGCCAGGTGTGGGGGGGGCTTACGCCTGTAATAAGCAGCACTTTGGGAGGCTGAGGCAGGTGCGGACCAACTTGAGGCTGGGATTCGAGACTAGCCTGGCCAACATGGTGACAACACTGTCTCTAACTAAAAATACAAAAATTAGCGAATGGTAGCGACATACCTGGTAATCCCAGTACTCAGAAGGCCAAGGCAGGAGAATTGCTTGAACCTGGGAGGTGGATGCTGCAGTAAGCCCGAAATCACGCCACAGCACTCAAAGCTGGGCAACAGAACAAGCTCCGTTTTAAAAAGAAAAAGAAAAGCGAAATCACCATGTTGACGAGAATACTTGCTTGCCACTCCTATGTTTATTGCAGCACTATTCACAATAGCCAAGATATGAAACCAACCTAAATGCTCCATCTACAGATGAATGGATAAAGAAAATGTCATATATATGTCCACATTTGAAATAGTATTCTATTACAATACGTGTGTGTAGTGTACAGATATCATATATGTATGTAATTTCATAACATGTGGTATTAGACAATGTATAGTAATAGACAATACAGATAATGCTGTTACATATATAAATTTACATATTTGTACCCCAGGAAGCTGGAGTACAAAATGATTGAGTGACTTGCCAGATTTTTTACAACGGCTGGTAAATTGGAAAAAAAACAGAATACATATATGTATACCACACGACATACACATATATGTAATAGACATATATAATATGTAATTGGATTACAAGATTTACATATTAATTGTCTATTACATATATGTATGTCTATACACATATGTGTATAACTATGTGTGTGGTATATATGTATACATATATGTGTGTGTATATATGTATACATATTGTAAACACATATATGTAATAGAATACCATTCAGCCATAAAGCAGGATAAGATCCTGCTTGTCATTTGTAGCAACATGGATGAACCAGAAAGATATTATGTTAAGTGAAATAAGCCAGTCACAATAA
The DNA here is from genome assembly GCF_001698545.2 of Rhinopithecus bieti. Lineage (NCBI taxonomy): Eukaryota > Metazoa > Chordata > Mammalia > Primates > Cercopithecidae > Rhinopithecus > Rhinopithecus bieti. Next base: position 513,231 of record NW_016804196.1, read on the forward strand.
AACAACCTCCACATGATCTCACTCATATGTGGAATCTAAAAGAGTTGATTTCATAGAAGTAGAGAGTAGAATGGTTACCAAAGACTGCGAAGGGAAGGGAAGAGAGGACAGGACCTGGAGAGGTTGGTCAACAGATGCAAAGTTACAGTTAGGAAGAATAAGTTCTAGTGTTTTATTACACAGTACAGTGACTATAGCAAATAACAATGTGGTGTATATTTCCAGATAGCAAGAAGAGATTTTGTGTGTTACCACCATAAAGAAATAAATGATCAGTGTTTACAGTATGAATATGATAACTACCCTGATTTGATCATCATACAATGTATACAAGCATTGAAACATCACATTGTACCCTATAAATATGCACAATTATTACATATCAATAAAAATAATTAAAAAATAGATATTCACAAGTGAAAGGCAGCTGTGGAGGCCTTTTCTTTCTTTTTTTGTTATTATTATACTTTAAGTTCTAGGGTACATGTGCATAACGTGCAGGTTTGTTACATATGTATACTTGTGCCGTGTTGGTGTGCTGCACCCATCAACTCGTCAGCACCCATCAATTCATCATTTATATCAGGTATAACTCCCAATGCAATCCCTCCCCCCTCCCCCCTCCCTATGATAGGCCCCGATGTGTGATGTTCCCCTTCCCGAGTCCAAGTGATCTCATTGTTCAGTTCCCACCTATGAGTGAGAACATGCGGTGTTTGGTTTTCTGTTCTTGTGATAGTTTGCTAAGAATGATGGTTTCCAGCTGCATCCATGTCCCTACAAAGGACGCAAACTCATCCTTTTTTATGGCTGCATAGTATTCCATGGTGTATATGTGCCACATTTTCTTAATCCAGTCTGTCACAGATGGACATTTGGGTTGATTCCAAGTCTTTGCTATTGTGAATAGTGC
>NW_016804196.1:516324-524724 GCF_001698545.2 Rhinopithecus bieti
AATGGGATCTAATTAAACTAAAGAGCTTCTGCACAGCAAAAGAAACTACCATCAGAGTGAACAGGCAACCTACAGAATGGGAGAAAATTTTTGCAATCTACTCATCTGACAAAGGGCTAATATCCAGAACCTATAAAGAACTCAATCAAATTTCCAAGAAGAAAACAAACAACCCCATCAAAACATGGGCAAAGGATATCAACAGACACTTCTCTAAAGTGGGTTTTTTAAACCTGCATTTTACAAATGAGGAAACGGGCTTAGTGGTTAAACACTTGCCCCAGCTTAGTAAATGACCATACTGGGATCCAATTCACTGTCCTACTATAATAGGGCTCTAAGGAAGTGGCTTATTTTAACACCTGATATTAAATTTAAAAGATAAAGTTATCCAGATTATCATAAAGATGTCTTTTCAGAAATCATGGTAAGATGATAAGAGAAGGTATTTATTTTTACTCAGGTATATTTCTTGTGTTGTTGTCTGCCCTAGTTTATTAAACCCTAGCTATGACAAAAAACATGCATGTAAAATCTAATTAGAAAGTACCCCCTGACTTTGAAACCAGCACATACACAGTTTTCTGAGTCCAATGAAAGAAAATACGAGGGCTTATTGTGATGGAACTACCAGTGAAATGACCTTCGATAGGTGCTATGGTACAGAAAAAAATTATCAATAATTATTCTGAACTTAAGATAATAGAAAACAGTGAAAGATAAGTGATTTAAACCTTAGTCTCTTCCCTGAATGTTATATTAAATATCACTATAATATTTGTGTCATATTTTAACATATATGAAAAATCATGCATAATGATATGTCTGTAATTGGAGCTAACAATTCCTCATGATAAGCACTACCGTAGTACTTTGTAAGTCATGTTCATAGCATCGATAATCTTTATTCATATGTGTAGTGTATATATCCCACAGTGTGTGAGGTCCTACTATATGTGGGACCCTGTGCTATGTGGGCTGAGAAGACCATGATGAGTAACATAGACTGCTGTGACTCTTGCCAACACAGAGCATATAGTGTAATGAGGAAGAAATAATTAAAAGAGTAAAATAGCACATCTTCATTCTAAATCATCTGCTTTTCAGTTAATGGTGACTTTATTCCCCCATAAGAATATGTGAATATTTATTTTATATTTGTTCACCTAAGGAGGCTACTTGAATTGTTTTGTTAAAATTAAGGCCTGTCTGTTTTAAAGGTAAATTTAATTTTTCCCAAAAGAAAAAAAAAAATAACTTTCTACCTGCGATATGTAATGTTTCCAAACTGTGCTCCTAGATTTAGGTCTTGCAAGGGTTACCCCATTTCACAGTGACACTGACTTGGTTTCCTTTCTAATAGTATCTTCTTTGATAGAAATTTTATGATTTTCAAGTCTCTCGAGGTACTCCCTTTCTTTTTAAGATCTTGTATTTTCTTATTTTAAAAATATTTCTATTTAGACTGCATCACCCTTCTCATCAGTTTTGTTTTCACTTAAAGCACCATTATGCTTAGCCATTTATTTACCCAAGCCAGCTTATGGCTCCAAGGGAAGGGTGGCTGTAGTGTTGAGTACTGACTCACTCTCCTCTGTTGTGATTGCACCCAGAGAACTAAGAGCATTCTCTGAGCACCCAGAGAATTAAGAGCATGCTTCCCTCTTAATGAGGAGGAAGAGGAGACTAGAGTTAGCTGAGTGGTGGAGACTGGGGACAGCAGGTGGAAAGGGAGAATGTAAGCAGGTAGCAGGTAAACTTCTTGGGGAGTAGCACTGAGTGTTTCAGCCTTCTCCTGATGACAAACAGCAGTGGCCATGAAGCTGTGAGAATGGCTGAGTCCTATTTCTTGGATATGAAGCAGATGCAGGATTGCCATGGAGCATTCTTTATCTCTACAGTATTAGAAATACATATTTGTAATTGGAGCAAAAAAAGCACATTTACCAAAGGTAATTATATTGCTGCCTGACAAAATGAAGGATTCTTAGTAAGTGTTTTTTATGAGTCAGTACTCAGATCAAATGTCTTGAGCCTGTGCAATTATCAAAAATTTAGTACATGTCATACCACTTCCTGAAGAGGCAGATTGTCATATAACAAAAGAGCCATTTAATAATGGTTGCTCTCTTTATATTGTTTATCAGATTGGTTATGGTGCCTCGATATATTGAGTGTAACTAGCTCTGTTTATTCCTCTTCCCCCAAGCTAGAAGTATCTCCTTCAGCAACATTTCTACAGGATATTTGACCAGGGGACACTGTTGTACATTATAATGAACCAAGGGAACACCAATGGGAGCTACTGAGCTATAATACATACTTGCAATGAGGTTGTCAAAGAAATATCCAATATTGGAAATACATATTGTGATTGGAGCAAAAAAAGCACAACATTTACCAAAAGTAATTATATTGCTGCCTGCCAAAATGAAAGATTCTTAGTAAGTGTTTTTGATGAGTCAATACTCAGATCAAATGTCTTGAGCTGTGTAATTATCAAAAATTTAGTTACATGTCATACCACTTCCTGAAGAGGCAGATTGTCATATAACAAAATAACCATTTAATAATTATATATTTACATATACATACACATGAATTGTATGTATTTAAATATTTATACATTGGTAGCATTAATTTTTTTTTACAAGCAATTCCTATTCGCATCTCATAGAATACCAGCTTCTCAGGAAACACATCTTCATCCATGCTGATACTAAGAAATAGGCAATTGTGTTTATGCTGCTTTCTTGTCTCTATGATATTAGCTAAACTTATAGTTGAATAAAATTACATGTTGGGGTGTGAGTTGGGAAAATTACTTGGTTAAGATGGCCTGAGTTCTAGGCATGGCTCTGCCAGAGGTCAGTGAGAAATTCTGTAGGCTATGTCAATGTACTTGCCTGTCCTCCTGACTTTCCTTTTTGGCATAAATTTCCCTAGCAGTGTTCCTTGCTCAAAGGAGCAGTCCCAGGCTGTTCTTTGCCCAGGGATGTCTTCCCAAGATGACCAGAAATGGCTTCATGACCTAAGGGTGGACAGCAGTGTTCTATTGTACCCACAACATCATGGTCTCACATGGAAGAGATGAGGCCTGTCATCAATCCATCAGATTACACTTTTGATACTGCAAACTGGAATTACAGAAAGGTTTCTTTTTGGAGTAGGGCCAAAAGAAACAAATATGCAGAATGTAGGTAAGTATATCTTAAGTAGGATAGAATTTGTCTTGAGTGATTTTTACTGGCTCCCTTTTGGGAATCTTACCTGAGTCTATTTTTTTAAACAATCAAATAAAATAGTTCCTACCTTTCTTCTTTATTGCTGTGTGAATTTTTTAAAATACTTTTCTTTTTTTAAAATTATACTTTAAGTTCTAGGGTACATGTGCACAACGTGCAGGTTTGTTACATATATACACATGTGCCATGTTGGTGTGCTGCACCCATTAACTCATTATTTACATTAATACCTGCATGTTTGTCTCGGATATTTTGTATGTTGTAATTATTTTAAGGGAGACAATTTGCACACTTACTATAAAATTATTGGGTTAAAAAAGTCACTATAAAACTGGAAACTTTAAATTGTTCCGTCTTTTTTTTCTAAAAAATGGAAACCAATAGTCTATAAATGTACATTGTGGTTATTATTCTTTTATAGTTTTCCACTAACTCTTTTATTGATTCAAAAATATTTCAAGAAGTTATTTTTTAGAGCTACTTTTTGGAGTGATCACCAAAGAAATTGAAGAGATCATCTCTCAGCCATCAACACCCTACTGGCCCTGGATAGGTCTCCTTGCCCTTATGTAATTCCCTTGAGGGAGGGAACCTGGAGGAGGATGAGAAGAAAACCAACCAAAGAAACAAATCAAGCATGCATTTAAAAGAAAAGCTTTCTGTCAGCTTTCTTCTTATTTTTCTTCTTCTTTTTTTCCAAACACAGGAGTGATTGAGTCACAGCCTGCCCTAATGGCATTTTATTGAGTTTCTAACTGCCAAGTCATGTCTGAGCTGCCAATTTAAGTTTCAAACTTTTAGAAGAAGAACTGTTCCATATCGAGTCATTGGTTCCTATTCAATTTTGCAAAATAAAGAGATCGCTTAAAGAACTCTGGGGAAGAGGATATTTGAGTTTTAGGGCCCAAACCCCTTGGCTTAACTTTCTACCATGTTGTCCATTAAAATAACTGAAGAGGGGGAGATTTTCACCATAGCACCAAAAACTTATATTAAGAATTGAGCAGATATGGGGTTCAGGTAGGAGTTTTTATGGACAACAATACAGGAGACAGGATTAAGAAATAGTATTGGCCTATTTCCTTATGCTACAATTCTGGGTCTGAAGTGGCACAGCTTTGATGTTCTGTTTGTCATTCTGTGCTGCGGAACTTTAAAAGTAAGAAAAAGCATTGATGTATTATGGCAGTGATTCTTAAACCTTTGTATGCATCTGAATCACCTGAAGGGCTTGTTAAAACACAATTGTTGGGTCCTACTCCCAGAGTTTCTAATGCAGTGGGGTGGGACCTGAGAATTGGCATCTAACAAGTTCTCAAATAATTTTGTTGCTACTAGTTTGGGGACCAAGTTTTGAGAACTACTTTATTACAAGGTCTCTCTTCTCCATGGCAGCTGAGAGGAAATTAAGGGTGTTATTCTGCATTACCTAAAATTAGGAAGTTAACTGTGGTTAGTGGTTCTCAGTCTTGGGTATTTTTTATGAACCACTTGAGGAGCATTGTAAAAAATACTGATGTCAATATCTTTGAGATAGAAGTAGGATGTTGATAATTTTTGAAAGTCCCTAGGTGTTTCCAATATGCACACACAGTTGAGAGCTCTTTGTCATTTCCTAATTAGATATCAAGGATTTTCACCTACTCCAAATGAACAGTGTTGGTAGTACCTGAGCAACCTCTGAGAGGCAGAAGAGGAGAATTAGGAACAAATCCTCTCACAGTAACTTCTAATGCAAGGCTTAGAGTAGGTATAACTTGATAAATCATGAGTCTCTAATACACACAAACCAATGAAAGATTTTTTTCAACATATGAAACCTTCATGGAGTCGTTTTCCTATTCAGAGTGAAAATATGGGGTCGTACACCTAAAAGGAAGCCAAATTTCTCTAAGGCCTTCTGTTTTTTGGGGGGGAATATGGTAGGCATTCTACCTTATAGCATATCCTCCAGCGTGTGAACTGAGAGGTTGACTTATCCACAAGGAGAGAAATTTGAGAACTCTTCCTATATTCTAATACTAAGCTTGGCCAAATTGCATTCTGCTCAAGAATGAGTAAACTGAGAAAATTGGATCAAAGCTCATAAAACACTCTGCAGCCCAAGAGAAGAACATTTCTCTAAGTGTTCAATAGAGCATCTTTCCTGCCAAATAGAATTACTAAATACAAGGAAAGAAAAACTATTTAAAATACCTGCCTGATGGCCTAATTTGTTTCAGGAAAACATTATTTGTAACAATAAATAGGTCAAGATAAGTAGAGACTAGCTTGTGATAAGAAGAAAATGGAAGGAATCAAATGGTTCCAGAAGCAATAATAGAAAAGACATATTGCAGGAAATTGAATTATTTACACAATATCTGTATTTTAATAAATTAGCACTAGAAGAATAATAAAAATAAGTTAGTTTAAGCTTTGTGCAGTGGCACTATTGTAGCTACTGAGGTTCCTCCAGGGTGCAATTATTGCTAATTAAAAACATTTCCCAATACCCTGGTGTGATGACTTGCATTAGAGTGGGCATTGGCAATTTTTGACAGTCTCTACAGAGATAGAATTTAAAAAAGAAAAAAGAGGATTCATTTTTAACCATAATGTCCAAATGTTGCATTTGATGTATCTTGCACTCTGCCACTTGTCTTCGAGTGCCAAGCTTGGGTGCTTGGGACCACAAGGGAAATGCTGTAGGTTAGGAAACACTTGATTATTAACCAGGTCACCTGTCTCAAGTCCCTGCTTGAGTTTCTGCTTTGTTGGCAAGAGGGAAATCTCCGGATTTTTTTTTTTTCGGCCTTATTCCTGGGAAATCTCGACATAGAATCCATTCAAATCTGCCAGCTACTTGCTGTGAACCCTAACCCCTAATCCAGTCCCTCTTAGCTTTGAAGGATCCCACAAAAACCAAGAAAAATAGAAGTTTCCAAAATGAGCCAGTCAAATTAATAATTACCACAAATAATTCCAAAGTGGAGAGAAATGTTTACTTGGGTGAGTCAATGGTCTTCCTCTCTGTCCCATGAAAGAGAAGGTGCCCATACTACGCTGCTGGGATAGGGGAGCCACCAAAGCAAAGAGCTCTGGAGTCTTACTGCCAATGAATTACACACGTGCAGATCTGTGACCTCTTCTCCTTATGATTTGTGGGGTGGGGGTGGGACCCCAGCAGCGCTATTTCAGTAGGAAGCAGGTAGGCACCAATCTTCCTGAGAACCATTAGAACGTCACCCCCAACTGATAATATAGGCAGATTTCCATGGTGGTTTAAGCACTTGAAGGGTAAGTACATATTAAAATGTGCCCCCATAAGATACAGGCCTTTGGAAGTGCTCTGTGTGGATGTACCCTCACTTTCTAACATCAACTCCTAATTTTCTCTCCTTTTCCTACTCTGCCTTAGAAGTACCAATTCCCATTTCCTGGAATACTCATCCACATAAGAGATGGAGATTCTGGCCATCTTTTTTTTCCCCTGTGCCCTGCAAACTCTATCATCTTTGGCTTAGAAATAATGTTATGGCAGACTTTCTTTGGACCATGCTTCTACTGGTTGTCAAAGCAGAGGGCTCTTGTATCATGAGGTGGAAGAATATAGCACCAGTTCCATTCAATTTCCTCTCCCAGGGATGGCATCAGGCACTTTTCCCTTTGATTAGGGCAAACACAGCTTATCAACTTGAATATATTCAGTTTCTTTGGTTTAAAGCAAGTGACACCAATCAGGCTTGGAAGGGATAGAAACTGGTTAGCTCTAAGTCACCTTTTGGAAAGACACTTCTAGATTGTCTCACCTAGATACTTTCACAGAATAAATGATTTCTAACCATTTTCCCTCACCGTTGTGTCACCGCTCGGAGAGTTGAAACCGCCTTTGCAAAAACTGTAACAGGCAATTATTACAGTGAATGAGATCTGACCTGGCTCCATCTTGCTTCTAACCTTCATGCTGTCCTTGTTTATTTCTGGGTGGAGGCCGAACTAACTCTGGGATGAACTTAGTTTATGGTTTAGCTTTGAAACAAAGATGGTAACAGTCCTTTCCCAAAACAAACCCCCTTCCTACCTGGGGACTACACTGCCGTTGCAGGACTAACAAATTAGCCACAAGATCAGAAATATGGTTTAGGAGTCATGCAGCTGGAGGTTGCAAGATTCTAAACCTCCTCAAATTGCTCCTGGGGATAACATCACTATTGTAAACCCTAATACCAGCACTTGAGACATTTTGCAGACACTGCATTTGATGGATCAGTTGGTACCACCTAAATTGATAAAATGGCTCATTGGTCTTATGGCCCCGCCACCCCCAACCCAGGAAATGACTTTGCAAGAGGACAGTTTCAACTACCTGTGATTTCATCTCTGACATGACCAATCAGAACTCCCAACTCACTGACCCCCTACCCACCAAATTATCCTTAAAAACTTGGATCCCCGAATGCTCAGGAAGACTGATTTGAGTAATAATAATACTCCCTTCTCCTGCACAGACAGCTCTGCATGAATTACCCTTTCTCTATTGCAATTCTCTGGTCTTGATAAACCAGCTCTGTCTAGGCAACGGGCAAGATAAACCCATTGGATGGTTATAGGGTCCACACCTAGGGTAAGAAAGAGTGATCAATTGGCTGAACTTGGATTATGTGGCTACCGTCAATCTAGGCAGCAAGAGAAAGGATATTGTAGAAAGAGCTCTAAGACCACTTTAGTCTTATAGTGGTAGCTAAAGCCTCTTTGAATATAGAATTTTATCAAGCTTCTGCATGATGAAAAGACTTCAGTCTTCATATAGAAAAATGAAGGGCCTTTGGGAAAGAGTAATGGATGCAGTGTAGCCCTAAATTGTTCTGTACAAGAACAACTAATTTTATTCCAAAGAGAGCACAGCTTATGTTCATCTGAAAATTGTATATTGATTGTATTGCATGATATTGATTCTACTTCTTATAAAACATAACTCTTTTTTTTTTATTGTACTTTAGGTTCTAGGGCACATGTGCATAATGTGCAGGTTTGTTACATATGTATATTTGTGCCATGTTGGTGTGCTGCACCCATCAATTCGTCAGCACCCATCAATTCATCATTTATATCATGTATAACTCCCCAATGCAATCCCTCCCTCCACCCCCCTCCCCATGATAGGCCCCAGTGT
>NW_016804196.1:529080-545930 GCF_001698545.2 Rhinopithecus bieti
CTCCCGGCCATGTGAGGGATATATTCTTCTGGTGTGCCCGTTTGCTTAGAGCGCGGTATTGGGTTGGGAGTTACTGGATTTTCCAGGTGTTGTGTGTCTCAGTTCCTCTGGGTAGGAAAAGGGATACCCTTCCCACTTGCGCTTCCCAGGTGAGGCGATGCCTCGCCCTGCTTCAGCTCTCGCTGGTCAGGCTGCAGCAACTGACCAGCACCGATTGTCCGGCACTCCCTAGTGAGATGACCCCAGTACCTCAGTTGAAGATGCAGAAATCACCGGGCTTCTGTGTCGCTCGCGCTGGGAGTTGGAGACTGGAGCTGTTCCTATTCGGCCATCTTGCTCCGCCCCCAAAACATAACTCTTTTTTATTGTGCTGAAGAAGCTTTCTCCTTCTTCTTGGCTCCTCTTTCATCACAAAGACCCTCTTTTCAACCCTTTTATTATCATCTCAGATCTCTTGCAAAATTTCTCAGCTCCTAATCCTTTGATGTTCTCACAGGGAGAGAATATAGGAAAAGGACAAGAGTTTCAGTGACCTCCTTTGTCCTCAGAGTGAGGTGATGCTCTGCTTAAGGACTGAACTATTCATGTCAATGGTGTCCTTTTATTGCTTATATGGATGTATGGATTCATTTCTCAACCATCTCAAAAATTTTCTCTCCTGTGACCTCCAGTAGCCCTCTATCTATATTTGTGGTCTTTCCCCTTTCCTACTCATCTTCAGACTACTTTATTCTCTGAATTGTTCATACTTTAGAACCACAGCCAGTCTGATGACAAAGGGCTTTCAAAAAAATGATCCACCTTCCGTGAGACCACATATCATGAATTTAAGTATAAAGAGTAAGCATATAATTTATAACCCAAATCAGAACACTTGTAAAAGTAAAAGGAACCAAAAGAAATCACATTATGTCATTGGCTTTAAACTAGGATTTCTCACAAAATGTTGAATTATTTTTGACTTGTGGATATATACCTTACAAGGTTAAGAAAATTTGATATATCTTTCATGCAACCATAGGTTCTCTCAATTTCTCCTGCACATTGAACCTTGCCATATCTGATTGTATTCCTCTATTTTTAGTTGCTTTCTACTTCTTGAATCTGGTTTAGATATACATATATTTCAAGCTTGTTATTTTTTCAGCTTTATCCCTCCATCCCACCCTTCCACATCTGTACTTCCCTATCATTTTAATCCTTCACCTACATGAGGGTAGATGGAAAGGTGCATTGAAATGTACATGAAAAGGCCGAGGGTGCTGGCTCAAGCCTGTAACCCCAGCACTTTGGGAGGCCGAGATGGGCGGATCACGAGGTCAGGAGATTGAGACCATCCTGGCTAACATGGTGAAACCCCATCTCTACTAAAAAATCCCCCCCCCCCAAAAAAAAACAAAAACTAGCCGGGTGTGGTGGCGGGCGCCTGTAGCCCCAGCTACTCGGGAGGCTGAGGCAGGAGAATGTTGTGAACCCAGGAGGCGGAGCTTGCAGTGAGCCGAGATTGCGCCACTGCACTCCAGCCTGGGCGACTGAATGAGTCTCTGTCTCAAAACAAACAAACAAACAAACAAATAAATAAATGTACATGAAAAGACATGGGCTAGGCATGGTGGCTCACACCTGTAACCCATGAACTTTGGTAGGCCACAGTGGGAGAATCATTTGAGGCCAGGAATTCAAGATCAGCCTGGAAAACAGTGAGACTCTGTCTCTCCAAAAAATTTAAGAATTAGCTGTGTATGTCAATATTCACTTGTAGTCTTAGGTTCTTGCGGTTAGGGGAGTGATGAGGTTGAGAATCACCTGGGCCCAGGAGTTCAAGGCTATAGTGAGCTACAATGGCACTTATTCACTCCACCTTGGGTGACAGAGTGACACCTAATCTTAAAAAAAGAAGACACAGATGTATTTAATGGTGAATTTGAGTTATGCAACCTCATTGGCCTCAATTTCTTCATTTGTTAAAGGAAATGACAGTAGTTGCTTAACCTACCTAGCTCTTTAAAATAACAACACACTGCAAAAAAATCATAATCATTATACAGTTCATATGATGGTCATAGCATATCTCATAGTAACTAATGTTTGCTGAACACTTAAAATGTTCCAGGGCAGATCTGGTATTTAACCATATGTTAGAGTATAAAACTCACCTACTGATTGGTAGGTAGCCACTGTCCTCTACTTACGTGGCCATCCTTATTCCTTCTCCAGGTACAAGGGGAAAGGGATTCTAGACCTCCTCTCTAGTCCAACAACAAAAGAAGTAATGCTTGGCACCTTAGCAGATCCCTAGCACCCATTCCAATACTACTTTCAGTTTGGTTATTGCCAGACAAATCAGTGTCCCCAAAGTCTTGAATTTTTGGCCTCTTTTTTTCGGGGGCGGGGGGGAATTTCCTCTTCTCTTAGAGGGTCGGCCTATATCTTGATTGTGCATTTGGCCTGTCCTTGAAGAGGCCCACTGGGCACTGTGTAGGGACCCTTCTACCTGCCAAACCACCAGGTAGGCCATTGGGGCTCTTGGATGTGGCCCCCACCCTTGGGGTCCCTGGACCATGGTAGTAGGTCCGGCACCCAGTAGACAAACATCTGGTGCCCACCTGGCTCTCTGAGGTTGTGGCTGTCTGCCGCTGGCCAGTACTTCCCCTCTTAAGGCAGTCTGTGGGAACTTCATCCATCATTGGATTTAGTCTGTAGGATCCTGGAGGAGACACCTAGTGAACTGGTGAGGAGGCCACAGTGGAGTCTTTCTCAGACAGGGACAAGCTGCTGCTGGCTCTGCTGACGTAGTAGGCATCCCTGCGGCAGGAATGTCTTAGTCCATTTGCTCTGCTGTAATAAAATACAGTCATGAGATGTATAATGTTTTGGTCAACCGTGGACTGCATATGTGACTGTAGTCCTATAAGATTATAATGGAACTGAAAAATTCCTATCACGTAGCAATGTCATAGCCATCATAATGTCATAGTGCAATTACTTTATGTTTTAAAAAATAAATTCAGTGTAGCCTAAGTGTAGAGTGTTTACAAAGTCTACAGTAGTGTGCAGTAATGTCCTAGGCCTTCACCTTTGTTCACCACTCACTCACTGACTCACCCAGAGCAACTTCCAGGCCTTCAAGCTCCATTCGTGGTAAGTGCCCTGTATAGGTGTACTATTTTTTTCTCTTTAATACCCCAGTTTTACTGTATCTTTTCCGTGTTTAGATACACAAATACTTACCATTGTGGTACAGTTGTCTACGGTACTCAGTATAGTAAGGTACCGTCCAGGTTTGTAGCCCAGGAGGAATAGGCTTTGCCATCTAGCCCAGGTGTGTAGTAGGTTACAGCATTTAGGTTTGTGTAAGTGCACTCTGTGATGTTCACACAACAAGGAAATCACCTAACAAACCATTTCTCAGAATGTATCCCCACATTGTCTTTTTTTTTTTTCAGACAGAGTCTCACTCTGTTGCCCAGGCTAGAGTGCAATGGTGCGATCTTGGCTCACTACAACCTCTGCCTCCCATGTTCAAGCGGTTCTTCTGCCTCAGCCTCCTGAGTAGCTGGCATGTGCTGCCAGCCTGGCCAATTGTATTTTTGTATTTTTAGTAGAGACAGGGTTTCACCATGTTGGCCAGGCTTGTCTTGAACTCCTGACCTCAGGTGATCCACCTACCTCGGCCTCCCAAAGTGCTGGGCTATCCCCACAGGCATGAACGACCGCACCCAGCCATCCCTACATTGTTAAGTGACATGTGATTGTACCTTAGACAGGTAATTTATGAAGACCACAGTTTAATTTTTCACAGTTCTAGACACTGAGAAGTTCAAGATCAAGGTGTCTGCAGGTGTGGTTGTCTGGGGAGGGCTGCTCTCTGCTTTTGAGATTGTTCCTTGTGGCTGCATGCTATCCCCCTTTTCATCCTCTCCTTAGAGGGATGAACGCTGTGTCCTTTCATGGGGCAGAAGTCAGAGGACAAGAGCTTCAAACACTGTGTGAAGCCCCTTGTAACAGGGCCTTCATCCTGTTCATGAGAGAGGAGTTCTCACGGCCTAATCACCTCAAATAAAGGCTCCCCTTCTTAATACTATCACATTGGCCGTTAAGTGTCAACAATTTTGGAGGGAACACATTTAAACCATAGTGAGGAGGGAGGACAGGGACAAGTGCGGCCTGTGGGACAACTTAGGGCTGAAAAATACCCAGGATGTGGGGAGCCTTTCCACCATCTTTTGAAGTGTGATTCCATTCCGTGGCACAAGTCCTTTAAAACACACTGAATGCCTGCTTATACCAACATTCAATACTAATGTTATTAGTAAGTTATCAATAGTAAATTATCAAATATATAATTCCCATACAAATTTCTGTGTTATATAAAGCGAAGTAATTATTTGTGAGATCATTTCCAATAGGAAGCATTATCAGCTCATAAAGCAACCCTTTAGCCCTTTAACTTAGTGTTTAAAGAAACTGATTTTTATGCAACAGAGGAGTTATTAATAAGATTTTAACATACCTGTTATAGTTAGAGCAGTCTCTGGAATATCTCAAGGATGTTAGCATAATTGAAATGCTGATTTTTTTCTCATGTCCCTAATTTATTCTTTAGGGGAAACAGGGACTTTGGAACGTTAGGGTAGGTATTCTACTAAAAGCATGATTATTGATCACTGCCGCTGAAAATGCACTGTGTTACTAGTAGAAATGCACCTGATTGTGATCTGTTTCTAGTGCTTTCACAAACACTCACTAGTTAGTAACTAGTAAAGTGTATGACTAGAAAGCAGTGATACTAATATCTTCTCAGCCAGTAAAAAATATTAGAATCTCTCTAAACCCTTTTAGCTGCAACATGTATGATTAGATCACATTGTTGTAACTGGAAAGAAAGTTTTAAATACTAGTGAAGTTTTGACTTAAACTTCTCTATCTGATATTGCTTTTGGTCAACAAGGTGTATAGCAGGCTTTTATCTCTGAGACAGATGAAACAATCACCAGTATAATATGAACTCTAAAAGAAGGAAAATGAATATATTCACCAAAGAAATGTTATCTCAATTTTAAAATTTTCTTTATGTTGAAAATTTTGACACAGCTGAGAACCAAAGTCGCTGTGACTTATTTTATATAGAACCATTGCAGTGCTAAAACTTCTTATTATTCCCATAAATTAAATGGCAATGTGTTGTCTGTTAGGTTAAATGTTATGTGCACTTGCATTGTGACTATTCCATGTGATTTTCCTTGTGGCAAATAAACGTAATAGTTACATACTTGCTTATAAATTTTCTTACTACTACTAATAAAATTTGGATGTCCAATTTGTGAGTGGAATTAACATAATATAGATGTGTCCTTTATATATAATCATACCTATACTATATATACCGTAGTCTATATACCGTACTATTATAGGTAACTACTATTCCTTGGTTATTTCAACATATATCACACTCTGAATTAACCACTAAAAAATACTTTACCACATAAAATGCAGTACTTACAAAAAGGTAGTACAAGTTGACATGTGCTACCTTCATCAGTCCAAATTTCAAATGGCTGGATATCTACATGCAAAGTAATGAATTTGAACCCTGACTTATATCATTTACAGAAATTAACTGAGATTGGCTTACAGATCTAAATAATGGAGGTAAAACTCTTAGAAGAAAACAAATAGGAATAAATCACCGTAACTTTGGATTTAGCAATGGTTTCTTGGGTATGACACCAAAAACATAAGCAACAAAAGAAAAAAATAGATAAATTGGACTCAAAGTATGAAATTTTTGCATCAAAGGACACTACCAAGGAAGTAAAAAAGAATTGGAGAAAATCTTTGCAAGTCGTTTAGCTGATAAGGGTCTAGTATTCAGACCACATAAAGAGTTCCTAGAACTCAATAACAAAGAGAAAATCGAATGCAATAATGGGCCAAGGATTTGAGTACACATTTTCCCAAAGAATATTTACAAATGGCCAGGAAACCAATGAAAATACACTCAACATCATTAGTCATTAGGGAAATACAAATCAAAACCACAATGAGTTACCTTTTCATACCCACAAGGATGGCTGTAACCAGAAAAGGAAAATAAGCATTGGTGAGGACATGGAGTGACTAGAACCCTTGACCATTTCGGGCAGGACTGTAAAATGTGCAGCCACTGTGGGAAACAGTTTGTTGGTTCCTCAAAAAGCTAAACACAGAGTTACTATATAACCCAGCAATTCCACTTCTGGGAATATACCTAAAAGATTGAAAACAGGAGCTCAAAAAAATAACTTGTACATGAATGTTCATAGCAATATTGTTCATAATGGCCAAAAGGTGAAAACAATACAGATATTCATCAACTGATTAAGAGGTAAACAAAATGTGGTCTATCCATAGAATGAAATATTCTTCAGCCATAAAGGAATGAAGTACTGATATACGTTACAGCATGAATGAGCTTTGATAGTAATAAACTAAATGAAAAAAGCCAGACACAAAAAGCCATATATTGTATATTTCTATTTATATGAAATATCCAGAACAGGCAAATTCATAATGATATAAGGTAGATTACTGATTGCCAGGGGCTGAGTGTGAGGCTGGAGGGATTGGTGAGTGATTGCTTAATGGGTATAAAGTTTCCTTTTGGAGTGATAAAAATGTTCTGGAAATTAAATAGTGGTGATGGTTACAAAACACTGTGAATATATTGTGTGCCACTGAATTATGTAAACTTTAAGATGATTAAAACAGTGATTTTATGTTTTGTGAATTTCATAACACAAAAAAAGGAAGAAATGAAAGGACCATTTTAAAAAATAAAGTCTATTTTAAAAGGTTGAACTGGTCAAGTTAAAAGTTTGCAATTTGAGTTGCAGCTTTAAGTGACCTATGACCTGATTTTTGTGAAAAATTTATCCATAAGTCTCATCTATCTGATTTCTTCTTATTTGGTGTTGTGGTAATCCAGATTTAAATGAATTGAGAAAAGATTATGGAATCCATTGACTGGTAGTGGTATATGAAAAAGTAATTTAATCTTCATATAATTGAATCAAGGAGGCTCAGATATGATGTTTCACTTAGTGAAAATCCCCTCTTGCTAAATTATAGTCAGAATTACCACTGTATTTTCTTGTGAACTTCCTGAAAAGCTTTTAGAAGCTATATGATGGTGGTAGTGGTGATGGTGTTGGTGGTGTGTGTATTTTGTTATACTTTCTTAGAAGAATTTTCCTAGGTCTATGTAAGACACCTGAAATTTAACTTTACCATAGAATTTTCAGATCATTACTGGAAGAATGATGCTACTTCCCATGTTGTTTAAATTATGGAAATGACTACATTGCCTTAAATATAATTCTAATATTTATTTTACCTCATTTATTCTTTGATTAGTTGATTAGTCCATTCTCATGCTGCTAATAAAGACATACCCAAGACTGAGTAATTTATAAAGGAAAGAGGTTTAATTTACTCACAGTTCCGCAGGGCTGGGGAGGCCTCAGAAAACTTACAATTATGGGGGAAGTGGAAGCAAACATGTCCTTCTTCATAGGGCAGCAGTGAGGAGAAGTGCTGAGCAAAAGGGGGAAAAAAACCCTTATAAGATGATCAGATCTCATGAGAACTCACTATCATGAGAACAGCATGAGGGTAACTGCCCCCATGATTCAATTACCTCCCACCAGGTCCCTCCCATGACATATGGGGATTATGGGAACTATAATTCAAGATGAGATTTGGGTGGGGACACAGTCAAACCGTATCAATTACGTAATAGGACACATTGTACAAATACAAGAGTTGTGAGTAGCCTTACTCCAGAGGACATTCTCCCTCCTGCCACGAGCTCGCATTCATTCAGTTCTCTTCCCCAGATTCTCGAGGACCCTTCTGGAGATCTCAGTGCACATGCAATAAAATAAGTATGTTTTACACAAATGACATCTATTACGTAACAACCTTCTGAACTTTAAACAAATTTAATATATGTTTTTGTAGGTTGTTACATACCTGCTTTCATAGATCTCACTAAAAAGGGTAAGGAATGGCAGTGTTGTGCTTGGATATTTGTTAAATCTCAAAACATTTAATTTGACTTCAAATACAACTTTTGCTCCTGAATTTTTAAGAACAAAGGTCATTACGCTCTCCCTGTAATGCTGTCTAACATTTTGGCCCTTTTGTTCTGAAACATTTGTGTTTCTGAATAACTTTTGTGTGATTGTAGTTTGAGATTCAGGCTTTGTCTATATAAAGTCAAAATAAGCACGCAGTTAACAAATGCTCTTTTTTCTGTTATGCTAGCTCGGCAGCCCTACCTTTTATTTTAAATGATGGACTTTTATTGCCATTGTGTAGCCCTGGCCTTATATATTTGTTCAAACACTTTTCCCAAGTTTTCATCCTTCTAAGTAGACTCTATTTTGCCCTAAACTAATGCTCATTTTTGAAAACTTTCATTATACGTGACATTATTGCTAAAAGAGTCATGCCTTTACTTGGATCCAAATGTTTAATTTTAAGAATATTGGTCAATAGCCAAAAACCTGTGAAACAGAAAAGTGACAACATAACGTGAGCCATTTTTCTCTGAAGAAATTACGCTGAAAGTCAAGGATGACTTAATTTCTTCATAAGGCTCCTAACACACACTGTAGTTTTATTCACATGTATAAAAAACAAAGGACCAGAATTATATTTTCTAAGAAAAACCTGACAAAAGAACAAAATACATATTAGTATAATAAATTGATATAAATTAGTATTCAAGAGATTGCGCTTCTTCAAGGTATAAATTGACTCCCACAAATAAGAGCCAAAGAGTTGTCTTGAGGCTCTTTTGTTGATTTACATATTAATCTTCCAGTAACTGAATACAATTTAATTTAGCATCATTTCATTTAAAAACATATGCAAAATGGCATACTTTATAACTAAATGATTATTTTAAAATGTTTTATTCCAGTTGACATAATTCTATGACATTCTTTTGAATGTAGAGAAATCATTTAGTCTTCATAAAATGCACCAACTTTCTAACATCATAGTTTAGTTTTTCCCATTTGTTATAGTTACTGCTACTGTGCAGAGTCATGAAAATAAAAACAAAAATGAAAGACATAACTTTAAACAATAGTAATAGTTACCTTTTATTGAGCATTTGTTATGTGCACACTACTGTTCTAAGTGTTTCACAGGTAATGACTCTTTTGATTCTTGTAGTTACTTTGCTAAAGTCCCCATAACACAGCATAAATGAGTGGCTTAAACAACAAAAATTTATTGTCTCACAGCCCTGGAAGATCAAAGTCCAAGATCAAAGTGTCAGCAGGGCTGGTTCCTACGGAGAGATGTGAGGAACAATCTGTTCCAGACCTCTCCCTCACGTCTGGTGGTTTGCTGGAACATTTAGAGTTCCTTGACTTGTAGAAACCTCTTCCTGATCCCTTCTGCCATCTTTATCTGGAATTCTCCCTGTGTGCATGTCTGTATCTTAATTTCTTTCTTTATAGGAACATCAATTGTATTAACATTAGGGCCCACCCTACTCCAGTATGACCTCATCTTGTTACATCTATACAACTCTTTTTCTAAATAAGGTAAATTCTGAGGCACTGGGCATTAGGACTTTGACACATGAATATTGGGCAGATACAACTCCACACATAATAATTGTTAAAGTAAATTAAAATGGAGCTCAGTTCTGAAGACTCCTGAGCCCACAAAGCCAGTTAGGTAGGCCTCATAAGTGACCTTAACCTTGCTCAATTTGCAAATGTTAGCAAAACTTAAGCTACTTCTCATAAATGCCTATGTAAAAGAAAAATAAAACTTAAGGATAACCAAACAAAAGTTACCAACTGGCTCATATAAATAGGAATTTTCCAGCAGGGTAGACTAAATAAGGCAACCATGTGACTATAACCAATCCAATATTTTCTTTGCTTTACATCCATGTTCATCCAATAAAAGCCTTCCCCTTGTGTTCCTTTGCAGAGTCCACAACCAAGTTTGATTAAGTGCTTCCTGATTCATGAGTCACTGTTTGCTCAAACTAAAATTGATTGTGCCTCAGTGTGCCTTTTGACACAATAGTCAACCCAACTCTATAAGACAGTGTCTTAGTCTTTTTGGGTTGCCATAACAAACCATAAATTGGGTGGGTGGCTTATAAATGACAGAAATTTATTTTTCATAGTTATGAATGCTGAAAGTCCAAGATCAAGGAAGATTAGGTATCTGGTGAGGGTCCACTTTCTGGTTCATAGATGGCACCTTCTTGCTGTGTCCTCACATACTGGAGGGAGCAAGGACGCTCTCTAGGGTCACTTTTATAAGAGCACTGGTAGATTAAATAAGGTAGCCATGTGACTATAACCAATCGAATTGGTTACAGTCTATCACTTCCCAACACTCACTATCCCCCACCAATACTATTATGCTGGGGGTTGGGATTTCAGCATGTGAATTTTTTTGGTGGGGGAGGTGCACAAACATTCAGGCTAAAGCAGGGAGGTATATTTGTTATCTCCAATAATTAGATGGGAAAACTAAGGTAGAGAGAGGCTCAGTCACTTGCCCAAGCTAGAGGAAAAAGCAACAGTGCTGGAATTTGAATACAGGCAGCCTAGCTTCAGAGCCTACAGTATCTCTATTTTATTATTCTTTTAAAATGCTTCAGGATTTATTTTAATATTTCATACTTCTGCATTACTGCTCAAATGAGTTTATTCTATCTGAGATCAATTTTCTACTTGATCACTGGATTTTTTTTTTTTTTTTTTTTTTTTACCTCAAAGTCTTTTGGAGTTTACTTTTTACCACTAACTACATGTTCCTCTTAATGCTATCAAAAACTCATGTGGCAGTCTTGCTTTGCTTATGATCTTGGTAACAATTTATGGCTTTATTTTAGAAGCCTAATTGACTAACATCTAAAATATCAAATCAAGTTGATCTAAATTGAATCAAATGTATGAAGTTGCATCAAACCAGTACTCTGGGTCACATCCTACTTGTGCTGTTCTTGAAGACACCTTGAAAAGAAACAAAGAGCAAACACCATACATCTTCTGCTCCTCTACTGGATATGTGAATGGGAATTCACATTATTCTTCCAAGAAGGCAAAAGCTGCTGAGACACACTCAACAAACAGGCAGGACTTTGTGCACACTGTAGAAATAAACTGCCTTACTCATGCCAGTTTCAATTTAAAAACTGTCAGGGGATTGGATGGTAGAATTGGCAGTTGGTCAAAGGATACAAAATTTCCGTTAAGGGGAAAGAATTCAAGAGACCTATTGTTCCACTATTGTGACTATAGTTAATAACAATGTATTGTATGCTTGGAAATCACTAAGAGAGGAGATTGTGAGTTCTCATACACAAAAAACAAAACAAAACAAAAAACCCCAAATGCCCAAAACCTGTCAAAAGTACAGAGGGGAAGTAATTGATGGAGTTGCTGTTTCAAACACCAGCAGAGTATACTAGATAATGAACAGTGGTTTTGTCAGGAAAAGAGGCCACCCCTGCATCCCAAGTTAGAGCTACTGGATACAACCTCCACATTCCAACCTGCAGAAAGCGGGATGGGAAGGGGTTAACACAACCTGGAAGTTGCATAAGTTCCTTTTGCTCATATCTCGTTAGCAAAATCTCTGTCATATGGCTACACCTAGTTGCAAGAGAAGGCAGGAGAATTCTAAGCCGAAAATTTTATTAATAGGAAAGAAGAGAACATGAATATTGACGGGTGAATAGCAACGTCTACCATAAATATGGTCAAAATAGGCCGTGTGGCGATTCAGTTTGACAATAAAGGAGTGCTCTACTTTGAATGGAAAGAAACAGATTCAATCTGTCATTTGTAATGAAACATAGTAAACCTTTCAAGTACACAAAACATTTTTAAAAATTATATAATAAATCTAAGTGCCCATTACTCATCTTTAAAAATTATTAGTTCTGACGTAAGTTCATTTTTCCCCCACTCAAATATCAGCCCCTTCTCTCCATTGTTTTGGAGCAAGTTCCTGGCATTGTATAATTTTATCCATAAGTAGATAAGTATATATTTCCATAAGACTGGTATATTTTAAAAAACACCATCACAATACTATTGTCATATTTCTAAAATATTAAAGATAATACTTTAATATAATCGAATATCTATTCAGTGGTCAAATTTCCCTGATTTATTTCATAAATGTTTTCTTATTTTTATAGTTATTTGTTCAAATTAGGATCTCAATCAAGTGTGCAATTTGGTGGACATAGCTTACCTTTTAATCTGTAAATTGTGCTTTCTTTTCTTTTTCTTTTCTCTCAATTTCTTTTGTTGAAAAATGTTATTTGATGTAGAATGTCTTATATTCTGGACTTTTCTGGTAGCATTCCTGCAGTGTTTCTCAAGGTATTTCTCCCTCCCTTGTTTCCATAGATTAGTAGTGTATAATATCTAGTTGTTTCTTCATGCATTATTAGCAGTCATTGACAATCATTACCTAGATGCATTAGCATTCGATATTGCACAAGACTAATATTCTAATGTTTTTTTTTTAAATTAGAGACAGGGTCTCATTGTGTCACCCAGGTTAAAGTGCAATGATGTGATCAGGGTTCACTACATCCTTGACCTCTTGGGCTGAAATGATAGTTACATCTCTACCTTCCAAGTAGCTGGTCCTACAGGTGTATGCCACCTGGTTATTTTTTTTACTTTTTATAGGGTCAGGGTTTTGCTATGTTGCACAGGTTGGTTTCAAACTCCTGAACTCAAGTGATCCTCCTGCCTCAGCCTCCCAAAGTGTTGGGATTATAGGCATGAGCCACGGTGCCTGGCTTGATAACCTAATTACATCACTCTTCATTTGTTAGCCATAGTGCTTCTATAAAAATACTTCTCTATGTGTTTATATACTCTATATTTAAAATTTATTTAAATATAGATATCTCATATATATTTAAATAAATACAAATATACATAATTTGTATAAAATGTATAAATATAAATATAGTTTCATATATTAATACATTTTTAAATTGTTACTATATTGTAAGTATATTTAATCTTTATTGACTACAAATTCATTCTTATAGAAAGAGAAGAAATCTTATTTTCCTTATTTGCAGCTTAGAAAATAATTCAGTTGGTTTCCTAATATTTGTCAGAGTGTACACCAGTTTTGTTTTCTTTTGGAGTATTATGGACATAGACATAAATGTATTTGATATTTTTAAGTCCAGTGTAGATATGCTTATAGATACCCAAATTTTAAACTTTTGCTAGTGAAAGAGTCTCTCATAGATTACTTCAGAGTCCTATAAAGACCTTCATAATATTCAATAACATCTTGACTTTTTGATATGACAAAATGTTTCAGGCTTATCTTGTCCATTTCTGTTCTCCATTTTAAAAGAAATGAATGAATAGGATCAAACTTTTGTGTTACTTACTACAATGCTCCACACATTTCTTATTAAATATCTCATAATGTATTTTTTCTAGAACATTATTTTAGTATTTGCATAGTAGCCCCATTGTATGATATAATTTATTTAAATAAGTCTATTGTTTATTTCCAGTTCAGAATTATAAATAACACTGAGTGAATACCCATGTGTTAAATATTTGCATATATCAGTACTGATACGATTGCTAAGGCAAACAGTATGAACAGCTTAAAGGTTTTTGATACATATTGCCAAATTATTTTCCAGAATATTTGTGTTAATTTGCATTTCAACCATCATTAAAAATCTTTGAAAAAATTAAATGTTTGCATACCATTTTATTACAGCATGTGGATAATTTTCATTTAAAAATTCTGGCCAATGCAATAAACACAAATTTTGTTCCTTTTATTACTAATCAGATGAAATATTTTCATTATCTTTTGAATATTCAATTTATTCTTTTGTGCATTGTCAATTTATACCTCTCTAGGGTTTTTTGTACTAAGTTTTTATTTTAATTGTTATTTAAGAGTCCTAAATTTATTAACTCTTGGTCCATTTTGTGGTTCACTAACATTTTCCCAGTTTTAAGTTTTTTAATTTTATTTTTTATAATTTTGACATCCAATAGTTTTAAATGTTCATATATTTGTCAATTTTTATCTTTATTGTATTTCTTTTGTTTGAAACTTAAAAAGATCTCAATCCAGCATATTCCTGATAATTCTTAAACAACTTTCTTCAAAGTAATACACTTTCAGTGACATTTACCTTCCATTGTCAATGCTTGAAGGCAGCTGTACAAATTTTTCTTTATACTTGATATATTCTTCAACTCAGGATAATAATCACTCAGGGAGGTATAACCCAGATATTTTATGGACAGTTCTAAACACACTTTCCTTCAAGGCCTGATAAATTACACAGAATACCAGTTTCTCTTAATATTTTCTATTGGAATATTTCAAAAGCAAAGGAAAGTGATTATATACATCCAGCATAAGTGTCAGCAGAGTGTTAGCCAAGTATAGCAAGCAAAACGATTCTTTGAATTTTTATTTTAAAGCATAAACACTTATGAAAAGTTTACCTTTCACTTCCAAAGATATCTGTCTTTTAATTAAAAGTCAGGTTTATTGAGGTATAATTTATATGCAGAAGAAATTATCCTTTTTAGTTGTATAGTTTCATGAATTTTGACTAATGTATATAGTAATACACCATCACCATAATCCAGACATAGAATATTTTTTATCATCCCTGGAAGTTCCTTTACACCCTTTTAAAATGGTAACCTATCCTTACCTCCAGCCCTCGGCAACCAATGGTCTGATTTCTCTCTCTGTGGCTTTGCCTTGGTCTGAATGTCACACAGGGACACAAAGAGGGACACGAAGAGGGGAGCAACAGACACTGGGGCCTACTTGAGGGTGGAAGGTGGGAGGAGGGAGAGGATCAGAAAAAACAACTATTGGGTACTAGGCTTTGTACCTAAGTACCAATAATCTGTACAACAAGCCCTGTGACATGAGTTTATCTATATAACAAAACTGCACATGTACCTCTGAACACAAAAGTTTAAAAAAAATTAAAAAATTAAAAACAATAAAATTGTTATTCATTTAAAAAAATGAAATGCTATGGTATGTAGCTTTTCATCCAGCTTTTCCCCCGTTAGCATAAACGGTTTTGAGATTCATTAGCGCTGTTGCGTGTATCAGCTGCTTGTTCATTTTTCTTGCTGAGTAGCACTCCATTACATAGCTGGTATATCTCTTCCCCATTGACATTTGACTTGTGTCCTATTTTTAGCTATTGTAAACAAAAATACTCTGAGCATTTGTGTATAGGTCTACGATTGCACATACATTTTCATGTGTCTTGGCTAAATGGTAGGGCTAAGATTGTGATTAGTACAAGAGTATGTTTAACTTTATACAAAATTGCCAATATATTTTCCAAGTTCCTTCACCATTTTTCATTTCCGTGAGCAATGTGTGAAAGTTTTATTTGTTCCATATTCTTGTCTGTCAGTTTAAAAGTTTTAGCCATTCCAATAGGTGTGTAGTACCATCTCATTGTGGTTTTAATTTGCACTTTCCCAATAACTAATGATATTGAACATCCTTTTTTGTGTTTATATGTCATCTGTATCTGTTCTTTGTTTAAATATTCTGTCTATTTCCTTTGGGTTGTTTGTTTCCTCATTAATAACTTCTGAGGTTTTTTATACATTTAGATATAAGTTCTTTATTATATATATGTTTTGCAAATATTTTATCACATTCTGTGGCTTGTATTTCTATTTCCACAATCGTATCGTTCAAAGTGCAAGACTTGTAAACTTTTTTCAATATACTTCTGATTTTGGAGAACATTCGGATTTACGGAAAAGTTACAGAGAGTTTCTCACCCAGTTTTTACCTGTTGTTAGGACTGTATATTGTCAGGGAACATTTGTTAAACTAGGCAGTCAACGCTGGCACATTATTAACTAAAGTTCAGGCTTTATTTGGAGTACCTCAATAACTACATTTAACGTTTGTTGTTTACACAATACACTGGTAACAAAGACTCTTAGAACTTACTTGTCTGAAAATGCTTTATTTTACCCTTTAATTTGGAAATTTATTTTCTCTCTCCGTATAAAATTGTTGGTTAACTATTTCTTTCAGATATTGTTCCGTTGTCTTCTAGCTGGCAAAGTTTCTAAAAATAAGTTTCTGATAATTCTTTTACTTGTTCTTTCAGGTGATGTAATCTTTTTTCCCCCTATTTTTTCAGGCTGTATCTGAAAAGAATTTCTCTTGAGCATACCAGTAGAGGCAGGACCTGCTGCTAGGGAGGTTTCAGCAGCTCCAATTCTGTAGATGCCCCAGATTGTGGGGTTGGTCAGTGTCTTGATAAATGAGATAAAAGGCTGGGGCTGGCAATATTAATCTGTTTACTTCTGTTTTAGAAAAGTGAAGAGCGGCTCTGGGATTGTTCAGATGTGGATAATAAATAAATAGTTTCCTGTATTGTTTTTGTCAGTTCTCTAGGTTTCACTTTTAAACTGAGAAAATTTTGTCTTATGAGGATTGCTAATGAATCTAAGTGGGGCCAGGCGCGGTGGCTCACGCCTGTAATCCCAGCCCTTTGGGAGGCCGAGGCGGGAGGATCACGAGGTCAGGAGATCGAGACCATCCTGGCTAACACGGTGAAACCCTGTCTCTACTAAAAATACAGAAAATTAGCTGGGCGTTGTGGCAGGCGCCTGTAGTCCCAGCTACTTGGGAGGCTGAGACAGGTGAATGGCGTGAACCCAGGAGGAGACGCTTGTGGTGAGCCGATATCGCGCCACTGAACTCCAGCCTGGGCGACAGAGCGAGACTGTCTCAGAAAAAAA
>NW_016804196.1:548865-554184 GCF_001698545.2 Rhinopithecus bieti
TTAGCCAGGATGGTCTCGATCTCCTGACCTCGTGATCCACCCGTCTCGGCCTCCCAAAGTGCTGGGATTACAGGCTTGAGCCACAGCGCCCGGCCCATATTTTCTTTTAAAGCTCATTTTTCGGGTATATTTTGGAGATTCTTATTGATTTCTTCTTTAGTGAGCATTTCTTATGTTCATTAATATTTACTTTAAAATAGTTTTTTCATGATTGCTTTTAATTATGCTAGAACAGTAACATAATTATCTCTATAAGATTGTCTCTGTATTAGTTCAGTGGGTGACTTCAAAAACTATAAACGATGATCACAGAGGTTCATCAATATAGAGCATTAGTTAGAAAAGCTCAAGAAATTTAGGAAAATACTTTATGTAAGTTTTAACTCACCATAATTTTGTTGTAATGTGGAAATAGTGATAACATATATCTATAATAGCTAAAATAAATAATGCATTTACTATATATTTATCCATTTGCAAATTCTTACCCGTATCATAGCACTCACCATGATGAGAAATAAGAAGACATGTATTAAAAAATTATTCTGTCTTCAAAGGGCTTACAGTTTTGACTATGAGATTAAAAAATTATGATCAATAAGTATTATCATGAAATTGAAAGTGATGAGTTGCATCAGAGACTCACGTAGATTTTATATATGTCAGGAAAGGGTAGCTTGTGCTAAGATATCAAACAGCCCCCAAGTCATAATGGCCTGTAATGGCATGTGTTTATTTTTCATGCATATTATGTGCCTGTTCTGGGACCACTGGAGGCTCTGCTCTGTGTCTCTTTACACTTGCACCCAGGCTATGGGAGACTCCACCCCCTGGAATGTTACTGTTGTGTGCCAAAGGAAACAGTGGGGATAGCGGAAACATGAAAATCCACTGGCTTTTCTAGTTTTCTCTCCACATTCTATTGGTTTAAGACAAGTCAAGTGGGTTACTCATTTCAAGGGCATAAGCAAGTTCTGCCTACCATGTGCTTGGAAGTAGGAAAACCAGAATATATGTGAGCATCCTTAATGACTATAACATTACATAAGTTTAAAGCAGGAGAGACTCTATCCTAATGGAAATGACAGCTTCATGGGGAAGATGACATTTGAGTTGGATTATTATTGAGGAGTACCACTTTAGCATCTGGGATTGAGGTAGCTTTGTGAAAATCATGTATCTTGTAAAACTAACTAAATTTTGAAAACAAATGTTACTTGAATATAGTTGTCTCTTTTTGTGAACCTGTCTCAGCATGATATTACCATTAAAAGAATCATTAGTCCTACATGGGAAAAAATATTAAAGAGTTTTGTGTGGTGCAAGAATGGGAGATTCTTTTCAGAAAACACATTTTAGAAACTTAACAATTTTTCTTGTTTTCTCTCTCACTCAAAAAGCACAGAAGCTGCCTTCAGAAGGTCGTTTGCCTCCCCCTTGCCAGACTTAACCCGCTTCTCTTTCGGCTGACTCCACACTGCATCAGGGTGATTCCACATTGTGTTGATTATTCTGCACCTCCTCTTTCAGGATTCCCATCTCTTTTCCTGAGCTTGTCTCCCTATTCCAGTGTAAATAAGTCAAGCCTTTCTGAATCTTTTTCAATTCTCCTGGCTACTGGTTTTGTAGATAATCTCACCAAAACATGCCAAGCCCAGTAGTTCTCAAGTAACAAATGCTCCTTTCTTTTGGAAGGTGGTGAGGAAAGAAGGATGTGAATACACCTGTAATGACATCTTTATCTGTTCTACACAATGTCATGTGTGTGATTATGCTGTTTTCACAGAAATACGCCTCCTAGGGCTGCAGAGAATCTTAGGTTATCAGCTGGTCTTGCTCTTTGCTTTTAAAGCATTGAGGTATTATCACTCCCATGTTACTGTAAGACCTGAAGAGGTGGTTTGATAGGCTAAGGGTCATGGATTTATGTAATGAATCATGGATAAACTCCCAGTAACTGACATCCTGATGTTTTTACCACCCTGCATTATCTGAAATTTCGTGCTTTCAGTTTTTTCAGATTGTCATTCTTCAATAATTAAATTTCAATATACATCAATTAATACCTAACTAGCAAACAGCCTGCCAAATTCTGAATCTCTTACTTAGAGCTGGGGATGAAAAGAGTTGCTTTCTATATGTTCATAGTCCTGACCTTCAAGGCATTCACACTCTAGTGAAGAGGCAAATCTTCACTCCTGTTATCACACAATTTAGTGAACAGATGATTAGAAGAATAAAGAAAATGGAACAGGAAAACCAAGGACAAAATTCTATCTGAACATGGAGCAACAGTCATGAAGGTGGTCTGTTGCATTTCTGACATATACAGATAGAGTCCTTGGAGTAGCATTTGGAAGGTCCAGTTTCAAGTCATGGTAATGCCACTGTCTCAGCAACGGCGCTCTATTTTGCAATCTTAAGCATATCTCATAATTTTTCCATTGTTTAGTTTCTCCATCAGTAAAATGGGAGAGTGTGAAGGTCCTTCCTGAAAGACCTTCTATAACATTTTAAATAAAAAGCAATCTATGAGTTCATCAAGAAATTCCTGATTTTGAATGTGAGATTCTGAGAGATAAGATTGATTTCACTGACACCCCTCAGTTTGTTGACAGCCAGACAAAGAAGTCTTCTCTTTACTGAGATGCACTTCTGAAAATAATATGATTTTATTTATCAGAAAAGGGCTTTATAAAAACATGTACTCAAAAACTCTATTAACTGAGTTTAGGATAATTTTTCTTTCTGAAAATATTGCAAATGCATTCTTTAAAAAATATAATAGCTAATGTAATCAGGCAAAAAAGAAATAAAAGGCATTCAAATTGGAAAAAGATAAAAAAAAATGGCTCTGATGTGATAGACCAAAACATGTCCAATAAAAGCTCTGGATCAATAAATAAGCTTAGCAAGATCACATGATACATGGTTAATACATAATTGTCAATGGTATTTCTATATGCTAGCAATGAATAATTAGAATCTGAATGTTAAGAAACTCATTTACAACAGCACAAAAATGGGATGAATCTAGCAAAATACGTATGTAACCTATATGTTGTCATACTGCAATGTGCTGATAAAGGAAATCAAACAAGGCTAAAGAAATGGAGAGATAAGCTGTGTTCGTGAATTGAAAGACTCGATATTGTTAAGATGTCAATCTTAACAAAATTGACAAGGGATATTGATAGAAAAACTGCTGAAATATGAATAAAATCTCTTGTTTATTTACAAAGAGAGCAAAACAAAAATTGGCTCATTTCTTCTAGTTAGAGAAAGTGTGCATAATATCAGGATATGCATGAAATAATAATTAAACTGTGTGATATTTGCTTCAATTATTTAATTGATAGAATAAATGACATATAGTAAATAGACATATATTGTTCCGTGTTTTGTCTCTGATACAGATTCAGCATTTCCATCAAAGTAAATTAATTTTTTGAAGAATCACAGTTAAATTGACTTGTATGAAGCACTAAGTGTGCCCAAATAACAAATAAAATACTGAAAACTTACGTCAAAGATGGCATTTTACACCAATAAATAATTCTTGATCTGCAATTCATGTTAAAATACAATGGTCAAAATATTTAACCTCAGGTACAGTACAATTTGGTGGTTTCATTTTTCCTTTAAGTGATGCGTTTAATTGCCCACGGTATATGAGATATTTGTGCAATCAGAAAAAATCAAATAAAAAACAGGACTTCAAATGACTTAGTTTTCTAATAAAGCAACAAACATAAAAGCTATCATGTTTCCTTATTGGGTGTTAGAAACAATGCTTGGTACCTATAGGAGATTAACAAGTGAGGAGGGTAATTTACAGTCCATTGCCCCCTTCCCCAAATCAAATAGTTATATTTCATGTTCTGGTGGAAGGAGTAAAACATGTATATATGAACAAGTAGGAAATGGTCATAAAAACAGATACTAAATATGGTTTCCACTGTACAGATACTTTCTGAAAATGATGATAATACCTACCTTGAGAGGTAATCATGAAAGTTAATTAAGTGGCATTTATATTAAATCACTACGTAAATTGTTATGAGTGTTGCAAATGTTAGGTTATTTCATTATTATCAGGAATATTATTATATGAGGGAGTAGCATAATGGAGAAAGAGCATGGACTTTGATGTTACGCACACTTGGCAAAGTTTGGCTCTAATGCATGCTAGATGGGTGATTACATTTACTTTATCTCTTTGAGCCTCAATTTCCCCCTATGTGAATGGAATAACTTTTTACCTAATAGGGTCGTACAGATGACGACATGATATGCCCTGCGTTTGGTGCTTGTCACTGAATCTTGCATATTGTAATAGAAGTTCAAGGAATGTTAACATCCTTTCTCTTTCTTGTTATTATACGTGATTCATGGCCGGGCGCGGTGGCTCAAGCCTGTAATCCCAGCACTTTGGGAGGCCGAGACGGGTGGATCACGAGGTCAGGAGATCGAGACCATCCTGGCTAACAGGGTGAAACCCCGTCTCTACTAAAAAAAATACAAAAAACTAGCCGGGCGAGGTGGTGGGCGCCTGTAGTCCCAGCTACTCGGGAGGCTGAGGCAGGAGAATGGCGTGAACCCGGGAGGCGGAGCTTGCAGTGAGCTGAGATCTGGCCACTGCACTCCAGCCTGGGTGACAGCGAGACTCCGTCTCGGAAAAAAAAAAAAAAAAAAAAAAAAAAAAGTGATTCATTACTAATTTGTTATGAAGACATTGTCATTCTCCTTGTCTGCTTTATTTCTAACCCATTTTCTCAGAGGGTAAATAGCTAGCTAAGCCTAAAGAATCATTAGTCAAATTACCTCAAAATCTGCTTTTCTTTTTTTGGACATGAGCAGGATATTTTAAAAAGTAGCCTCTGGGACTTACCCAGCTCCTGCATTTCTATTTCTCTCTCTACCCTCCTTAGAGTGGTCCCGTCCCAGGCTGATGGTGACTCAGCTACCTTGGCCTTTTCAATGGTGTCTTAGCTGCTGAGGTCTTGCAAACGGTGCTTCCTCATTCTGAGCCTATGGAAACATTTTTAAACTTCACATTGTAATGATTGCACATTGGGATTAGGGGATAAGGAAAAGCAAAAAAAGATATTAGCCTGC
This sequence comes from Rhinopithecus bieti, assembly GCF_001698545.2. NCBI lineage: Eukaryota > Metazoa > Chordata > Mammalia > Primates > Cercopithecidae > Rhinopithecus > Rhinopithecus bieti. The sequence goes on from NW_016804196.1 coordinate 553,984, forward strand.
ATAGAGAAATTTCTGAATAATTTTGTCCTGGATAGCAATAACAAGTCTAGGATTAGGTATCGTGCATGCTTTGTTTTTAAATGTAAAATAAATGAAAAATGAAATTATGCCAGCAAGTCCTGGCTATAAGAAGACATTTGGGCCGGGCGCGGTGGCTCAAGCCTGTAATCCCAGCACTTTGGGAGGCCGAGGCGGGTGGAT
>NW_016804196.1:556179-558006 GCF_001698545.2 Rhinopithecus bieti
AAAAAAAAAAAAAAAAAAAGAAATAAAGCTTCAAACGTCCCTAGAGGTCTCGAAGGAGTCATTAATATCACAATTTCAGAGTTACAACCATGCTAAGGGAAAGTATAGCAGGACCCGTGGCCAACTATGCTCTGAGCCAAGGTCAGAGAATGAGAATGGAGTTAATTCTTTGTTTCCCAGACGAGTGAGGAGGACTCTCTTCTGTTTTAAAGCACCCTATGCAGAAAGGGTATAGCTAAATTAGGAAAAATTAAAACATACGATTTTGCTATATTATTTAAGCTGTTTTACACTAATTTAGGTCAGAAACGCCTCTTCAACACTGAATAACACTCATACCTAACTGCACATATGTGCTGTCTCTTGGTTTTGGAGTTTCTCGGAATCACATATGGGAAGCAGGTAGAACTTGAGAGAAGCAGACAAGCAGGAACAGAGGCAGAATGTGTGGCTGCCACGCTGCATTTGTGACTTCTAATTTTCTGATTGAATGAAAGGTATCAGTGTACATTTGTTTCATTTGCATGTCAAAACTGTAACCCCTCTTCCCACATCAAGGCATCTAAGGGCAAGGAATGTGACGACTTCTGAAATAAAATCAGACATCACAAGAACTAGCCTCACCTTTGAAGCTGTTGAAAGCTGCTTTCAGTGTTTTCACAAATATCTCTATCAACTTTTTTTTTTTCTCTAAGCTGTGTTTTCTTAAGCAGCAGCATTTAGTTTTAAAAGAAACTCATACAGTTCTATTTTTTTTTTTTTAAGGTTTGCATTGGGCCTAACAATACAGCAAAAACTTGCTTATTTTCTTTAAAAGGGCGTGCTTGCATGCATTTGTGCAGCACCACTGCCAGCGGGGAGAATTCCAGATGTTTTCCACCTTATTGGTTAGGTGGGTCTGTGCGAGGCAGCCACGAATCTACATTGTTTCTATAGAAAATTGTGGTTCACATTCCCAGCAGCTGATCCGCTGGCAAAATTTGATGGCAACAAAATAATGAATTAAAAGGTTTTGTTTATAGTTAAATACTGTATTACTCCATATAGGTATGAGAGATGACATGAGAATGACTAGGAATTCATGCAGGCTGGAATGTCAGCACAAGTCTTTATGGACTGTGACAATTTCATGTTATCCTTGAAGGACAATTGTAGTTTAAAAACATTTAGATGAGAAGCTTGAAGAGGTGTTTTTTTCATTTTTTTTTTTTTTTTTCCTGCAGCTGGGAGAGAAGAAATTAAAGGAAGACAATTAGAATGAACATCTTGTTGAAATTTAGGAAAACTCAATGATAGACTGAAAAAAATTTTGGAAAAGAATTTGGGAAAGAATTTGGGAACAAGCTTTGGGAAAGAAGGTTGGGGTTTGGATAGATTATGGTAAGGAATTGCACTCAGAGTGAGTCTGAATTTTATGTTAAGTATGAGATGGTCTGTTTCTGGTTAGAGAAGTGACATAAAAATGTGCTTAGGAAGATTACCCATTTTTAAGGTTCTTTCAAGGAGAAATTGGAGAGGAAGAGATTAGTGTCTGATAAATCATCTTCAACTTATCTTGCAGCTTAGCTGAGCAATTCTTTTCTTTTTTTCTTTTTTAACAATTTCATGGAAAAATCCTTAAAGCAGTAGTTACACACCATCCGTTTATACCACAAACCCTCAGTTCTGACTCTTGACTTCTCAAAGATTACCTCAACATTTTTTTAAATTAAGAAGATAAAAACTGTAAATTATGAACTCCCTCATTTTTTTTTTAACTGCTTTTACTGCAGTGTACATTTCTTTTCCTTTATGGTATGAAGGATGTGTATTTTAAATTTTCCCTCC
>NW_016804196.1:560939-566947 GCF_001698545.2 Rhinopithecus bieti
GGGGGGGGGGGGGGGAATTATTGCACGACTTAATAGGCTGTCAAAAACTAGTATTAGTTTGTACATGATTGATCTGAATCATAATTCCTTTTCTTTTGCCTGAGATTTGTCTGTGTAAGTAAATTTGCTACCTAGGTACACATATGCAATTACTTAACAGTTTAAATTCATTTTAGTATTTATAGCATTTATTCTTGCTGGAATGAACACATAATTTGTATTCATACATATAAGAATATTATTAGAAAACAGTAAATTTGCATGAACCAATTTAAGAGCAAACATAAATCTTCATCTACGTGTTGCTACCCTAGTCTTCCTTAGCTCTCAAAAATCTAGTAGTTAATAAACCCAAAACACATACATGAGTGAATTTTTGAAATTGGTATATAATATTTGTATGTATTTATGGAGTACCTGTGATATTTTGTTACATGCATAGAATGAGTAATGATCAAGTTAGGATATGTATGGTATCCATCCTCTTCAGTATTTATTATTTCTATGTGTTAGGAGTATTTCAAGTCCTGTCTAACTATTTTGAAATGTACAATACATTGTTGTTAACTGTAGTCAGTCACCCTATATGACACTTCATCGAGAAATCTTTCTTGGTTTAATTGCAAGAATCTGAGTGGCTTTCCACTACCATTTCCTAAGTCCAAACATCAGTGTCTTCCTGGGGGATAATTTGCAAGAGAAAGAATGAGGAACAGCAGGACTCTTGTGAGCTGCAAATGTAATTTGCTTATTTAACTATTACTAAGGGCAGGAGGAACAGCCAGGCCAAAATGGTCTGTGCTTTTGCATAGTAACATGGCTATTAGAATATTAGAATAGGGGCCTACCATCCCATTTTAAAAAGTGGGGAAGAAATAAAACAGGATAAAAGACAAAACCTGAAATTGAGCACATCTTTAAGACAATTATAAGAATAGAATAGCTATTGACTTAGAAAAATCCTATTCATTTCATTGCTTTTTCTTTAAAACATTTTCTACTGTGATAAAATAATATAATTTCTGTTCTCCCTTTATTATCTAGCTATTTGGCAATATGGAATGTCTTTGTAAAGAGAAAACATAAAAATCTTATATAGCCAGTCTCTGATCCCAGATGCTGTTCTTCTCTGTCCATTTCTTTTTCTACTAAGAGTTGTGCAGTCCATTAATCTGATCTTTAGGAATGGCCTATTGTGAATGTTTGCAAGTGACTATGGTGACTCTAATCTTTACTAGTGTAAAACTCCTTTATTTTTTATATAATTAGTAAGCATTTATTATTTCTGTGTCCTGGTGGATAAACTACAATATTAACTTCTTTGGTAGTTACAACGCATTCTTTACAATGAATAATTTTGGGCAATACGTTCTTTTTCTAGGCACTCTCTATGAAGCAGCCACAGATTGTATATTATTTTATTAGTCATGGTGACCTTAACTGAGATGAAACATTTCAGAATTTGTCCTGAACCAAGTAACAGTGTTTAAATGACTTAACTCTGCAATATTTCAAACAATGCAACCATCCATCAAAGCTAAATGTTATTAATATAAAATTAATGCCTTGAGGGAAAAAAGGGAATAGGAGTACTAGGTACGAGACAGTCTTTGGTTCTCTCTTGGCAAGTTTATATGCATATTTTTAAACTTTTAAAAAATTTTGGATTTGGTTTGCTTCAGTGTTTAGAATCTTTTAGTTGAAAGTATATATACTTTAAAATTGTACTAATCTCTACAAAATTAAATGACAGAAGAGCTATTTGGGGGTCATTATACTAGAATATCAGTGGGTACAAATTGCAAAGTTGAGTTGAAAAACTATAGCACATGTTAAGATGTTTACATAAACTCAGTTATGATCCTGCACCCATTGAATAGGTTCCTTTCTTGGAGTTTCTTCTCTGAGTCATCCTAAGCTCCTGGGGCTCAGGAAGGACCACAGTTTAAGGGAAGCATCTCAGGGCCCTCCTGATCACTGATGAGATACCTGCATTTCCCTGCCCTTTGGGTTGGGTTTTGTGGCCCTTCTTGTTGTAGAGCCTGCTCTCATCTTTGGCAAGACTAGGAATCTGGGTGCCCAGCACTGATTCTTACGAGGTGCTCCATAGAACCATACACTGAGGGCCTCGGGAGGGGATGGGAGTGGAGACAGAGCCGAAGCTCAGACTGCTCCCTGGACTCAGAGTCTTCCTCCCCTGAAAGCCTCAGACCTGGATTTTTCTGGGCTCCTGGAGCATCTCTTCACTTCTTGTAGGCTTCAGAGATGCCTACCCTCTCTCTCTCCAATAAAAGGACTTACAGTTTTTTAAAAAGACTTTCCAGCTGAGTGTGGAGGCTCATGCCTGTAATCCCAGCACTTTGGGAGGCTGAGGCAGGTGGATCACTTGAGGTTAGGAGTCAGAGACCAGCCTGGCCAACATGGCAAAACCCTGTCTCTACTAAAAGTACAAGAATTAGCTGGACGTGGTGGCATTCACCTATAATCCCAGCTACTTGGGAAGCTGAGGCAGGAGAATCGCTTGAACCCAGGAGGTGGAGGTTGCAGTGAGCGGAGATTGTACCACTGCACTCCAGCCTGGGCAGCAGAGTAAGACTATTTCAAAAACAAACAAACAAAAAACACCTTTCCAAAGACCTAGATATATACATATATACACACACACGTACACACACACACACATATACATATATATATACTATACATATATATGTATATATATTTTTTGAGATGCAGTTTAACTCTATTTTTTTTTTTTTTTTTTTTTTTTTTTTTTTTTTTTTTTTTTTTTTTTTTTGAGACGGAGTCTTGCTCCGTCGCCCAGGCTGGAGTGCGGTGGTGCGATCTCCACTCACTGCAAGCTCCGCCTCCTGGGTTCACGCCATTCTCCTGCCTCAGCCTCCGGTGTAGCTGGGACTACAGGCACCCGCCACCGCGCCCGGCTAATTTTTGTATTTTTAGTAGAGACAGGGTTTCACCGTGTTAGTCAGGATGGTCTCTTGTTGCCCAGGCTGGAGTGCAATGGCTGATCTCAACTCACCACAGCCTCTGCCTGCTGGGTTCAAGTGATTCTCCTGCCTTGGCCTGAGTAGCTGTGATTACAGGCATGTGCCACCACGCCCAGCTTATTTTTTGTATTTTTAGTAGAGACGGGTTTCACCGTGTTAGCCAGGATGGTCTCGATCTCCCAACCTGAGGTGACCCACCCACCTCGGTTTCCCAAAGTGCTGGGATTACAGGCGTGAGCCACTGTCCCTGGTCCAAGACCTAGATATTAAAAAAAACAAAAAGCTGTGTTCCCAGTCACGTGTCTTCAGACTCCTCGCAGCCAGCGATGGAGGCGAGACACCCCCCAGTAACAGGCGGTGGCGACTGCTGCGTCCACTGGGTTTCAGCCTCTTTCCAGCAGCGGCTCTAAGAAGCGCAGTGGAACTCGACTGTATTCAATCAAGTTAGTTTCTTGCCTAGAACTGTAGCTTCCACCTGCACCTTCCAGCCACCATGGCAACCTCATCTGAAGAAGTTTTGCTGATTGTAAAGAAAGTGCATCAAAAGAAGCAGGATGGAGCTCTATACTTCACGGCAGAAAGAATTGCTTGGGCACCTGAAGGCAAAAATAGATTTACAATCAGCCATATGTGTGTGGATATTAAATGCCAGAAAATTAGTCCAGAAGGAAAAGCTATAAAATTCAGCATCAGCTGGACCTGCATGCAGGGGACAAAAGCAACTAACTTACATTTTTCCAATGAAAGCCCAGCAGTGAAAGAGCAAGATGCAGTAAAGGACCTTCTTCAGCTGCTGCTGCCCAAATTCAAGAGGAAAGTAAATAAAGAACTGGAAGAGAAGAACAGAGTTCTGCAGGAAGATCCTGTTTTGTTTCAGCTTTATAAAGACCTTGTTGTGAGCCAAGTGATCAGTGCTGAGGAATTCTGAGCCAATTGTTTAAATGTGAACGCAACAGAAAATTCTCCACATCCAGTCATAAGCAGGATGTTGGCATTGCTGCTGCATTTCTGGCTGATGCCTGGCCCCAAACGGATGGCTGTAACGCTCTGAGATATAATTTAACTTCTGATATCATTGAGGTCATATTTAGGACCTATCCAGCAGTAAAAATTAAATATGCAGAAAACGTTCCCCACAACATGACAGAGAAGCGATTCTGGACACGTTTTTTCCAGTCCCATTATTTTCACAGGGATCGGCTGAATACTGGGTCAAAGGATCTCTTTGCAGAATATGCCAAAATAGATGAAAAAAGCCTAAAAACAATGGTTTCATTAGGGGTGAAAAACCTACTACTAGATTTAACAGCTTTGGGAGATAAATCATTAGATGAGGGCTATGGCATTTCCTCTGTGCCATCTGCTTCCAATTCTAAATCCGTAAAAGAGAATAGTAATGTTGCCATCAAGAGATTTAACCATCAAAGTGCCATGGTCCAAGCAGCTGGACTCAGGAAACAAGAAGCAGAAAATGAACAAAATAGCCCAGCAGCATGGATGGAAATTCCAGAGATGCAGACTGCTTTCAGCCAGTAGTCAAAAGGGCGAAATTACAAGAGTCCATTGAATACGAAGACTTGGGGAAAAATAATTTTGTGAAAATGAATGCAGAATGCACTAAACCTCAAGAAGTTAGATAGGTATTATGGTCCAACTCCAACCCAGTCACTACGGTATGCAACAAGTCAGGACATTATTCTTTTCAAAGTATTGGACAAGAAATGGAAGCTTATACACCCAAGTTAACTCAGATTCTCTCTGGTAGTACCATCACAGCACTGTCACCTAGAGGGGCACTCACGCAGGGAGGAACACAGCAAACCATTAAACCAGATGGTGCCAAATGATATTCAGTCTGAATTGAAACACTTGCATGTAGCTGTTGGAGAACTTCTATGTCATTTCTGGTCCTGCTTTCCTAGAAGAAAAGGTCATGAAAATGAAAAGTAATTTGGAACGATTCCAAGTTACGAAGCTCTGCCCATTCCAAGAAAAAATTCGGAGACAGTATTTAAGCACAAATTTGGTAAGTTACATAGAGATACTCCAGACAGCCTACAACAAGCTCCACATGTGGTAGTCATGGCGTCTGATGAAGAAAACGTGAGGGGGCCATGATGCTCAAAGCTTTTGTGAGATTGAGAGAACCATGACCTGCAGCAACTCTGGAAACCTGGCCTGTCAGACAAGCAGATGACCTCACAGGAGTGATAAGAAACATCTGCTCCACGCCGACTCCCAGAGCTAATGCTATTGTACTTGCACACTGGGGACTGAAAGGAAAGAAGGGACTAAATGCTGGGGAGGTAAATCAAGGCAGAACCAAAAAATGAGCTAAGTTGTAAATACATATATGTATACACATACATACAGATGTACATGTGTATGTACATATATATTTTAAAAGACTGTTTACTGCAGTTACTCAGGAACTGCTTTTGATTCACATTAAGCTGCTTTCAGAAATTAAAAAAACACTTTTTTAAAGGGTGCATTGATAAAATCTGAGGTTTTTTGGTTGTTATTTTCGGTGTAAACTTTTTTCTGGTAAGTTTGTGGCACAGGGTAGACCTTAAGTATTTCTCCTCCATCCTTCATCCTTCACCCTCTATTGGAGCCTCAAGTTTTACTGAATTCCAATTAGACCTCACATCAGCAAGTTAAAAAGAGTACTTTAAAGCAAAGAGAGACTGCTGTTCAACCATTGGGAAACAGTTGTCAGAAGACATCATTTGTCCCGTGTTTCGTACGGAAATAAGAAACAATAAATATTGCACTGCATGTTTGTGGTTTGGAGTCCCTGAATAATAAAGATAGAACATATTTGCAGAAAGTTGAGTAGGCTTTTTTATGTAGAATTTTGTCAGAAGACAATGGTGCTGCATGTTTTTCTTTGAGTGCAAATGTACATTGCTAATATATTTTTTTAAGATGGCATGTGCTTTGAAAAGACGATATTGCATTAAGAGTTTAAAATCTTATGAGTGAGAAATAAAAAAA
>NW_016804196.1:567095-580165 GCF_001698545.2 Rhinopithecus bieti
AATAATAAAGATAGAACATATTTGCAGAAAGTTGAGTAGGCTTTTTTATGTAGAATTTTGTCAGAAGACAATGGTGCTGCATGTTTTTCTTTGAGTGCAAATGTACATTGCTAATATATTTTTTTAAGATGGCATGTGCTTTGAAAAGACGATATTGCATTAAGAGTTTAAAAATCTTATGAGTGAGAAATATAAAAAAATCTTATTTTCACCTCTTTAGAAGAAATAAAAATATTTCTCCTCTCTTCTCTAGTATTTGACTGTTACTGTCCTTGGCGAATCAATAATCATTGCATAGACTGAAAAACCTAAGTGCAAAGCAAAAAAAAAAAAAAGTTATTGTTTCTGGAATTCATGCCATATTTCGTTCCTGATGGGATCAACTGACTGTGTAAGACTTTGGATGTCTTGTAATAAAAATTACACAAGGCCGGGCGCGGTGGCTCACGCCTGTAATCCCAGCACTTTAGGAGGCCGAGGCGGGCGAATCACAAGGTCAGGAGATCGAGACAATCCTGGCTAACACGGTGAAACCCGGTCTCTACTAAAAATACAAAAAATTAGCCAGGAGTGATGGTGGGCACCTGTAGTCCCAGCTACTAGGGAGGCTGAGGCGAGAGAATGGCATGAACCCGGGAGGTGGAGCTTGCAGTGAGCTGAGACTGTGCCACTGCACTCCAGCCTGGGCTACAGAGCGAGACTCCGTCTCAAAAAAAAAAAAAAAAAAAAAACACAAAAGGGAAATTTTTTAAACTTTCTCCTTTAACTCTTAAAAAAAAAAAAAAACAAAATCTGTGTTCCAAAATCCTGGAGGCAAGAAATTAGAAACTCATGCAACCATGATGTGAGTGGGGATGCGTGGGAAGCATAATTTATGAATACTAAATTAATTACCATTTTAATGTTAACAATTAATGTGTCAACATAGAGTCCTGCTAGAAGTTTTTTCTATCTGCACCTTAAAAGTGCAGGGGTAATTTTGTGGCTTTTCAACACTTCTAATGGCCTTCCTTCGATTTCAGCTTCTTCTTTCCCTGAACATGGCCTGCCGTAGGAATCTGAACTGATGTTAAGAAAGAATATCTCTTAGTACGTTAACCAGATGCCTCTATTCCAATTAAGTACTGGAGTGGGCATTATAAATGCAAATAACTCAATACACTTGTCATATAGACACCATAAGGCTTACCTGATAAGCATAAAATCCTTGAACCATAGATCCAAGAGAAGAGAAGATAAAATGTTTTGATGGCCATAAAGCTGCATGAGAAGAGGATTGTGATGAAAAAGCAAATGTGACAGATCTGTAGGGGAAGCTTATGCAGTGGAGGACTGTTCCTGAATGTTTGGTTACGTGACTTGGAATATTGATGTTTTTGCCTCTTATTTTGCATTCCTTATTAATTCAGAACATGTCATTGCATTCATACTCCTTACATTTATACAGACAAAAAGGAAGAACAAACCGTATGTTAAAAAATACACCTTCATATGTTTTTCAATGATGCGAAGGGAGGTAGGGAATGAACCTTCAGTGAATATTTGCTATGTACTGGGCTCTTGCAAGTAACTTCAAATAACTTATTTAGTCCTCGCAATGAGGTATGTAGGAGGGATACATATTTCTACATTACAGAAATGGCAAACAAGGCTCAGGTAGGATTAGTAGATACTCCACACTGTGTTGATGTTCAAACTGTAACATTCTGACTTTGCTGTGTACTAAAGGCTTGCAGGTTTTTCAGTCCTGCCCATTCGTTTGTAAAGTGAAAAATTGCTAAGTTATAATGTGTTATGTACTTAACTTAGATGTTCCATACTTTAATTTGTTGATTTATAATCCTAGAATGAGACTGAAGTTTCCCATTTATACCTGGCTGTAAAGATCATAAAGATTAGTTGTGGTATTTCCTAAAAATACAAATATTTGGGGAAGACCTACTGAATCAGACTCTCCAGGTAATTCTTACGATTGTCGTCATCAGACTGGTTTGCACGTGCTGTCTTGGGCGCCAGGCTGAGTGCTACCAGGCAAGGGCCATGGTTACAATCCTGATACCTAAAGCCCCCCGAACCCTCACTCACCCAGCTGATCCCTATGTAGCTTCAATGGGCTAGTAAAGGGCCTCATAAATGCTGTCTTAACACACTGAGTTTGCTAAGTTTCAAATAGAGTACGTGAAACCACACACCTAGATCCTCTAATGTTTAGTTATGAGAAAGAGAACTTTTAGGTGAGTCTAGTGGTTTCCTTTGGGTTTCCTTTAGTTCATTGATCTGATGCCACCTCTACCCCGAGATAATCACGTGTTTCTCAGCAGGTGTTCCAAGTGGGAACTCTTTCCTCATTTCTTTTAAGATCAAGAACAACAGGGTGGGGCTTCCAAAATGGCTATTCTCATTAAAAGGTAGGAGTTAATGGCATTTGCAGAGACCTAGATGAGATTGGAGACTATTATCCTAAGTGAAGTAATCAGGGATGGAAAACAAAACATATGTTCTCACTCATAAGTGGAAACTAAGCTATGAGGATGCCAAGGCATAAGAATGACTCCTGGACTTTGGGGACTCGGGGGGGAAGGGTAGAAAAGGGGTGAGGGACAGAAGATACAAAAAGGGTGCCGTGTACACTGCTTGGGTGATGGGTGCACCCAAATCTCACAAATCACTAAAGAACTTACATAATCGAAAACCCCTCTTCCCCAATAACCTATGGAAGTAAAAAAATTAAGTGATAGTGTGGAATAAAATTATTTTCATGAAAACAAAATGGCTTTTCTAAAATCTAAGGGAGAACAAAAGGCGGTGGAGGGCTTGGAACAAGAGGATTTAGGAATAAAAGTATCTGGCATATACCATTAATAATGGAGGTATATACCAAGGCATATGCAGTTCTATTTCCATTAAGTCCCACTAGATCATTCCCAGGACATGCAGAATTATTCCATTCCATATGCTGCCTACAGCTTGAACTTTGAAAGGTGCTTACAACTTTTCTAGATTTCTTTCTTTTTTGGCCTACCTTCCTACACTGTTTTATGACCCTGGGTCAGGAATGTGGTTAGCACCTTTTCACTTGGTGACCAAGACAAAGACAGTCCTGGGCCCCTGGCTTTCTCACGTTGTGGGTGACTCTGGACTGAGGCACACGTCTCATCCCCAGTTGTCTTCCATGTGAAAAGTCTCATTCTCCAGGGGTGTGCCAGCCTTTTATGTCTAAGATCTGTACTCTTTTGCTCAGGTGTACAAAAACCTTAAAGGCACTGGAAGTACCAAAGTATAGTGCTGTTAGACCCCGGGAGAGGGGAGACGCATTCCTCCGGGGTGCCTTCTCCCCTCCTGTTGATTATGGTGGTTTTCCTCCTGATCGTACCCTATGAAAAGACCATCTATTCACTCTTTCCTCAAGAGAAACTGCCCTTGTACTGCTGAGGTTCTGGAATCTAACCTCCACATCCTCCACGAACTCTAAATAGTGCTACTGCCAAACTCCTCATTGAGCAAAGCCATTTCTCTGCCTTCTCAAGGCTGTGGGACTAGTCACAGATGGTTTTCAACTGTCTTTCACTTATGAAGTTTCCAAAAAGTTGTCTGGGATTCTCATTAACCGCAGTCTTCCCAGATCACTAGCAAAGGCCACAAAGTTGTGAGCTGTTAGCTGCCGCCTTGGCCCCATGTTGCTGCACAAGAGGACCTCGCTGCCTCCTGTCCCATTCCTATTGCTTAACACCAAGGAAAGTTGACAGGTCCCAGGACCTTAGGGAACTGTGTTACCATTGTCGTCGCCTCTGCTGCAGCCCTGATCCCTCCTATGCTGCCTGGCGGCTGTCAGAGCCATGGTCACTAAAGTTCAGGGGAACTTTATCCTTTAAGAAATGACCCCTAAGTAAACAGTCACCGAGTTATACATCAGAGAAGTGACACAGAAGTCCTTACTTCATACAAGTTTTTTAACCTCAAATCAGCTTTGTGCCTGCATGCTCCTTGCTACCCTCTTGTCTGTCATGGTCTCTTTCATCACCCATTTGCTTCTACCGTCTAATTTTGTATCCTGGCTGATTAGGCTTCTCTGGTTCTTAGTCCCTGCTTCCCTTCCTTGCTTCTTCCCTATTTCAATAAGCACTAAATCATTGTCTTCTATTCTTCTTTCAAATCTATACTGTACACTATGACTGGTACAATTTTTCTGAACTTCCAATTTCCGAGTACAAGCTCCTGTTCACAATATTTATATGACTCCCTTGTGCCTGCAAGGTGAAGCTAAAGCTCTTTTACGCATTGTGCAGAGTCCTCCTGGCCTGGCCCCTCCCTAGTGCCCTGTCCTTTCCCGTCCATTCTAATGTTCAAGCCATCACTTCCTCTTGCGAGTTCTCACCACACATTGCCATTGCCTGTGTTCTTGTCTCTTCCTAGAATGCCCATCGGTCTCCTGTCTTCCTGGAAACACTGTTCATGATTAAATCCCTGCTGAGGCATTACTTTTTACATGAAGTGCTCCCTGCCTTCCAGACTCCATTGTTTTCTCCACTGTACCACTTGTGAATCTCATAGGCTTTTTGGCTTTTTGTGCACTGCCCATCACAGTTTTATTTGTTTACAAATCTTTTTAAAAGTCCTTAAACATCTGTTTTGTGTGTACATAGGTGGACATATTTGTGGGTACATGAGATGTTTGGATACAGGCATACAATGTGTAATCACATCAGGGTAAAGGGGTATCCATCTCTTCAAGCATTATCCTTCCTTTGTGTTATAAACAATGTTTTAAACTCTATTTTTATTTTGTTTTTTATTTTTTTATTTTTTTATTGAGACGGAGTCTCGCTCTGTCACCCAGGCTGGAGTGTAGTGGCACGATATCGGCTCACCGCAAGCTCCGCCTCCCGGGTTCACACCATTCTCCTGCCCCAGCCTCCCGAGTAGCTGGGACTACAGGCGCCCGCCACCACGCCTGGCTAATTTTTTGTATTTTTAGTAGAGACGGGGTTTCACCGTGTTAGGCAGGATAGTCTCGATCTCCTGACCTCGTGATCCATCCACCTTGGCCTCCCAAAGTGCTGGGATTACAGGCTTAAGTCACCGCGCCCGGCCTAAACTCTCTTTTTAAATTACAATAAATTGACTGTAGTCGCCCTGTTGTGCTATCAAATACTAGATCTTTTTTATTTTATCTAACTATATTTTATACCAATTAGCCATTCTTCCTTACCCCTCCTTCTGTCACCAACGACCCTTCCCAGTCTCTAGTAGTTATTCTACTCTCTGTCTCCGTGAGTTCAACTGTTTTAATTTTAGCTCCCACAAACAAGTGAGAACATGCAAAGTTTGTCTTTGTGTGCCTGGCTTGTTTCGCTTAACATAATGACCTCCAGTTCCATCCCCATTGTTGGAAATGATAGGATCTCATTTTGTTTTATGGCGGAATAGTACTTCATTGTTTGTATTATGTTTACCACATTTTCTTTATTTATCTGTTGATGAACACTTTGGTTGCTTCTAAATCTTTGCTCTTGTGAACAGTGCTGCAATAACCTTGGAAGTGCTGATATCTCTTCAGTATACTGATTTCCTTTTTTCTTGGTATATACCTAGCAGTGAGATTGCTGGATCATATTACCGTACAATCTATTTTCAGTTTTTTGGGAAACCTCCACACTTCTCCACAGTGATTGTACTATTAGGTTGGTACAAAAGTAATTGCAGTTTTGCCATTAAAAGTAATGTGCCAGCCTCTGCGATGTGTTGGTGACCATTCAGAGGCATAAGGAAGAGGAGAGGAGTAAGCGTTTCATTTTCTAATAGTTCTAGTACCCAACATTTAAGGAATTCTAGGGAGAGGTTGTCCAGTCCTATCCACTGATTAGTATATATTGGCAAGAAGGAAGGAGGAGGTTTTGCCATTAAAAGTAATGGCAAAATTGCAATTACATTTGCATCAACCTAATAATTTACTCAACAATATGCAAGGGTTCCCTTTTCTCCACATCCTCACTAGCATTTGTTATTGCCTGTCTTTTGGATAAAAGTCATTTTAACTGGGGTGAGATGACAGCTCATTGCAGTAAAATCTGTCTTTCTTATCAGACTTTGTCTATGAAAGTGGAGACTATGTCCACCTCAGCATGGCGTTGAGCAGGCTGTAGACACTGAACTAAACTTCAGTACCTACTCCGAGTTGAACTGAACCCCAAGAAGAATGCCTGCTTTCCAGCCCTTGCTTTGGGCACTGAAACATCTCTCCTTTCCATTGTGACTTCAAGACCTGACCTCCTCCAGCAGGCAGAACTGTGAAGTATCAATTGGTATTTCTCATTCTAACCCTCCTCCTTCCCTCTTGCCAACATATACTGGGCAGTGGACAGAGCTGGACAACCTCTCCCCAGGATTCTTTACATGTTGGATACTAGAGCTATTAGAAAATGAAGTGCTTACTCCTCTTCTCTTCTCTTATGCCTCTGAATAGTCACCAACACATCACAGAGACTGACACCACTGCCTTTATTCTCAACTGTTTTCAAATGCTATTTTACAGACATTCTAACTCGATCTGTTTTGTACATCTATCTATGCTTCTCTGTAGATAAATATCCTACTGAGAGTTTCTGGGCAGAGCATTGCTGTCCATGGGCTTCACAAGGTGGTCTTGTGCTGTAAATCTATTATATAAAAGTGGCTAGGAGATACTGCAGCAATGTGGTCACTAGGACAGCTGGACTAAGAGCTCTCCTTTCCCTGGGCCCTTGAAGTAAAGCCACAGATTTGTCAAGTGCAGGTTAGAAGATTCATTGTGACCTTTTGGGGCTGTTTCTTTCCTCGTTTATGGAGTACTCTTAGCCTGTGTTCTTTTCTTTCCTACTGTTCAAAATTCTGATAGCTCACCTCGAGCTGCACATTGGCCTGCCAAATCACCCTAACGTCTACTCTGTGCTTTGGTAACATCAGGAACTGCTAGTTTTACCCTTTGCCTGTCATTTTGTTTCTTAATTTCCCAAAGCCTTTATAGAGGTTTATTCGATATATCCAATAAACTGATATCACTGCTCAAAGTGTAAGCTCTCGCAGATAATACATGCAACTTAAAAGTCTTCAATGCTTAATCCAAGAGAGTGTCTAGTGGTGGGACTGTACACAGTGGGAATACCTTGTGGGATGGGCAGATGTTGGGTAGCAGTTTTGTGTTTTCATAGGAAGTAAATTCTAATTACCTTTATGTTATGGGGAATAAATCACTTCCCCAAAGCGTGTTTAGTTGCGGTAGCAACAGAAAATGACATTGTTGCACATAATAATGATTTTAATTTTATTAATTTTCTTAGAAATATAGGCGGCCATGTTATCTTATTTGCAGATTTTATGGGAAAGATTTAGAAGCATGTCTTACAAGAAATACCTAAGTATGATCAACTTTGAAAAGAGAAAGTTCTAAAGCAAGATTTTATTACGTGGCAAGATGATCTCTGAAAGGTAGTCACGGAATGGAGGGCAACAAATCCTTAGGGTTTGTTTTAGAAAACAGCTGGAACCAATGGTTTAGTTATAGAGAGAAAAAACGTAGGCTCTATATATTTTTTAAAAAAGAACAGAAAGAAACTTGGAAGTGGACCAGGTTATCCTGGGGTAGTGAGTACCCCTTTATCTGAAATACTTATGAAGCAGCTGAAAGACTAACAGGGATTCTGAAGATGAGCTTGCCCAAAGCCTGTGTTTGGTTGATGTACATCATATCTAAGAGCTTCTGTGATTCCATCAATTGTCTCTTTAGTTTGGTGTATGTAACATAGCATATATTGATTGCTGATTGGTGATGAGTTGTCTCATGTTTCATTTGCTAAATGATTTATTTGTAGATGTTTATGAAATCTACCAGGGTTTCTAAAGTTCAAATATCTTAGTGTTAGAAGATATATGAGAAGGAAAAGATGAGTTAGTGGTGACAAGAAACTGGAGAAAACATCGTAAGAAAATAAATAATAACAAATAGATTTTGAACAGTGAGTGGTGCAAAACAATGAGTTTTGTTAAATATATGTTGACCAAAGGGAATGACGAGAGGAAAACATTTTATTTAAAATTACATTTGTACATTTTATTTTCCAGATGTCAAAAGTCATCTTCTGTAGAATTTCTACTGTTGGGTCAGCAACTATTATGATGTATCAAACATAAAACTGTTGATCGAATATCCTGGAGAAATAACAAACATCTTAATACACATGGTGAGCTGCACTGATGCATGGTTAGTTACAAGCACGAGTAAAAGAGAGCGTTCCAGAATGTTGGATGATTGAAGTAGGGTCCTTGTCTCTCCTGTTCACATGTGTATTTCTAAAGCCTGGCATAGGGCTTGAGATAGAGAATTGCTCAATAAATATTTGTTGAACGGATAGGTAACACATGGCGTTCCTGTGTGCACAGGACAATTGAAAGAGCCTGTGGTTATCTTTCCATAATTTCCACAATTTGCATATCTTGTCTCCGCAGAAATATTTTCCCAAGTTTCAGCTTGGGTTCTGCCTTTTCCTTGACTGTCCTAATACTCATCCATCTCCTTCGTTGAATTCTTATGATATGCATGGCCTCAATCATTTCATTTAAATTTATCTTGTAGTTAACATTGTCTTATTTCATTTTCTTTGCCGTGTTTGTATTGGACCCAGAACTAAATTATCATTGCCCTGCTGCTAATAATATATATAGATAGATACATATATATATATATAGATATCTATCTATCTATATATATATATATATTTTGTAGTAACAGAAGACGGGACATTGAGTAAATGCTTACTAAATATGTGTTCATTAGATGGCATTAAGAACCTAGAAGTATTTGGCAAAAAGGTAGACTTAGGGAAATCCCCATTCATTTTTTATTTTTATTTTATTTTTTGAAACAGGGTATGACTCTGTCATCCAAGCTGTAGTGCAATGGCATGATCACAGCTCACTGCAACCTCCACCTCCTGGGCTCATGTGATCCTTCTACCTCATCCTCCCAAGTAGCTGTTACTACAGGCACATGACACCACACATACCTGTAGTCAAACTTTACATTTTTCTGTAGAAGTGGGATTTTGCTATGTGGCCCAGGCTGGTCTCAAACTCCTGCCCTCAAGTGATCCTCCCATCTCAGTTTCCCAAAATCATGGGATTACAGGTGTGAGACACTGGGCCTGACTAACGCCCATTAATTTAAAAACACCATAGAAAACTTATTACCAGACTTGCCACAGAGACTCAATGGATCTTTGATGTGAAGAGAGGAGATAAGAGTGGGAAGATGAGAAGAGAAATAATGGTGTGTCTTCCCCAGAAATCCTGATCTAAAATAAGAGGTAACTTCCCCCTCACCCCCAAATATCCATGGAGTTGATTTCATTCAAAATAAGGTGGCTGAAGTAAGCTTCTCATCCCAGTATCACCCCCGACAGGCTTGAAGTTGACTATATTTAGAGTATCCTACTCTCCTACCATAAGACAATTAGAAATCTTGAAGTTTCTTCCAATCCACATTCATCAGTCATTCCTGTGGAAGTGGAGCCTCCTCAGAAGCTGTGTAGCATGGTGGGTGTTAATGACACAGAAGAACAGTGCAAGGCAACAGGCCAAATGAAAAAAGATGACGCTTATGGCCTACTTTGCCTTTGTTAAATCTACGTTAGCCAGTCCCCTCCCTAAGGTCACTTGTGCCATCAGAAGCAACCCAGGACCACTTTCCGGAGAAAATATACTTCAGTAATTTAATATGCTTTCTATCTAGAGAAAATTCTGTGGCTGTGTCTGTTTTATAGATGCTGCTTTACTGGTTCAAGAATATTTAAAATCATAAAAACTAGCTTCTTGTGACATATCATTAAGTGACAATAAATCAGGTGGATAAATAGTATGCACAGTATGATTCTAAACTAAACCTTTCTGCACAAACACACCTGCACAATTTATTGTTGTGTATTTTTATTTAGACGAAAGCTGAAAGAACATGCATCAAACTTTAGTATTGATTATCTCTAATGCTTTTAGTGTTCATCATAAACTCTTCTCCTGCATTTGGCCCATTTTTTATATTTTTGCAACCCATAAACAACACTGTTCGCAAGTGGCTTCAGTCAGCAAGAAAACAGGGCTGGGGATAAATCACAACTGCAATTACTCTTGCTTTTTATTTATTTATTTTTTATTTTATTTTTATTTTTTTGAGATGGAGTCTTGCTCTGTCACCCAGGCTAGAGTGTGGTGACTCAGTCTCGGCTCACTCCAACCTCTGCCTCCCGGGTTCAAGCAATTTTCCTGCCTCATCCTCACAAGTAGCTGGGATTACACAGGCATGGACCACCACTCCAGGATAATGTTTGTATTTTTAGTGGAGACAGGGTTTCATCATGTTGGCCAGGCTGGTCTCAAACTCCTGATCTCAGGTGATCTGCCGGCCTCAGCCTCCCAAAGTGCTGCGATTATAGGCGTGAGCCACCATGCCCAGCCTAAGAGTAATGACTTTAAAGAATAGCAATAAATAAAGGGATGCATCTCTCCTTTACAGAAGTAATAAGTGAAGTTGTTAAAACAAAACAAAAAAAAAGCTAAAGGAACAGGATAAAGTGAGTCCTTTATATTTGATCTTTATTGGATCAGGGCCCTATTTAGTGAATTATGCAGAGGAAGTCTGTAAGAAAACTTAGTGGGGTCTGTAAACAAAAAGTGGGCGTAGACTTGCCTCAAACAGTGTTCCAGAACTTGGGTGGTCTTGTTGTGACTGGTGTCATCCCAGCAGTTACCAGGGCTGGTCAGGCAGGTCTGGCTGGCTAGGTGAGTGCTGCTTCCTCCTTTCCCAACCCAGCTGTGTATGATCTCCTTCTGAGCAAAAGGACCATCTGGCTACATGGAGGAGTACTCTTGTCACTTAAACATGAACTCTAGAGTTCTGCTGGTGTGACGCCTCAGAAGCCTCAGGTCCAACCTGAATTGATGGTCTAGTTCCAAGTCTTCACTCAGAAAAATCTAGATCATGAAAAAAATCTTGAGGTGGGAATTTCTTATGTCCTTCAAGAAGTGTGATAAAGCCAGGAGAGTCCAAGAAGCAGGTGTACTGTAGAACTAGCTGGACCAGAAGCACCCATGACTGGTGGACACATTAGCACTCAGGCTATTCACTGGAAATGAAGCAGTTTCTTAACAGCCTTTATTTAGTGATTTGCATCTTAAAGGAAAGCAATAAACGGAATCTCACTCTGTCACCCAGGCCGGAGTGCAGTGGCGTGATTTCGGCTCACTGCAACCTCTGCTTCCCAAGTTCAAGCAATTCTCTCTCCTCAGCGTCCCGAGTAGCTGGGATTACAGGCTCGCGCCACAATTCCTGGCTAAGTTTTGTATTTTTAGTAGAGACAGGATTTTACCATGTTGGCCAGGGTGGTCTCAAACTCCTGACCTCAAGTGATCCACCCATCTTGGTCCCAAAGTGCTGGAATTACAGGCATGAGCCACCGTGCTCAGCTGTAGTCCTCTTTATAACCATGTACCAAAGGCATGTGCTGCAATTGTTGCTTTTATTTAATTGTTGCTTTTATTATAAAAGTACTTACTTTTAGTACAGTCGTAGAACCTAGTATTTAGATAATGCATTTTACAGTGTCTATGATGGGAGAACCAATGTTAGAGTGAGAGGAGTGTACTGGAACAGAAATTTTTATTGTAGTTCTGTCTGTGGCCTTGGGCAAATTAATCTGTTCAAGGTCATTTCCTTTGTTTCCTCCAGGGCTTTTTCAGCTCTGAAACTGGACAGAGGATTTATCACAGCATCTCTTAGCCTCCTGGGAGAGAACTTAGCTGCTGGGTGTGAGAGAAGCAGGACACAGGGCAGGATGCAGACTTTGAGGGTGTGGGTGGAGGAACCCTGTGGGCACAGACTGGATGTGCTTATGGACGTGTGCAGATTTCTCTGGCTTGCTGCCGTCCACCTCCCCTTCGACTGCCGCAGTCCAAGTTCACTGAGAAGTTCTCTTTATATCCTAGATGCTATCTCCTCGTGACTCATCTTCCTTCTTCACAGATACCTCCTCTGCCTTCCTGCATGGACAGGTCTGTCTTGCCTTGATCAGGCAGATCTCAGGAAATTCCAGTCAGGAAGCAGCTTTAGTTTCCCCACTGTTGCCCTCCGTCACACTGTGACAGCGTGTCTTCCTGGGATGACTGCTTTCAACCCGGCAGAACTCCTTGCTTTGTGGACACTTATGGGTATTGGACCTGCTATTAAAGGTTCATTGCAGTCCAAAACAAAATATTGCTCTCTCCAATTTACATGCTTTCACCCTCTACCCAGCTCAAGTTTGCCAAGCCCCTCTCCTTGCATATTCATCCTGTTAGTTTTTCCAGTAGCCACGCAGGGAGGAGGATTAAGACAAGAGAAATGGGAGTTTTGCTTATTGGGAATTGTTTGTTGGTGATTGTTTGTTGGCCTCTCTTGGCTGCTTGCAGTGAGGATGTGTGTCCAGATTCCAGCTCTCCTTATGCCATCCTTTGTTAGAGAGAGCCCTCGATTTTAGGAACCTCTGTACTTTGCTGTTCCCTGATGTGGGTTATAAACTCTCTGGCTGCCCTTTTGCACCACCTGCCTGCCCCCAAAGCTTTTGATCCTAGAAGCATTCCCTCGAGATTCAGACTTCCCTGCCTTTCCTTCCTCCACCCTTTTTTCATCAGGGACCTTTCAAGATGACTCGAGGCCAGCTGTCTTCCTAGTAGCTTCCTGGGTACCTCTTGCTCCAGGGGAAGGCATATCCCTGGGTTACTCTGTCCTGGAAATACAAGCTGTGTTCACTGCCCTCCTCACTTACAGCCAAGGACCTCAGGAAGCCTCCTACACTCAGTCCCTCCTGCACATGTCCAAAATGCTGGGCTCAGAAACAAGAGCTCGTTTGGGCCCCTGGGGTATAATATGAAACAGCTGGTACTGGGCTTTGATGGACAGAGATGCCAATTATTTAATATAGACTGTGAGGCTTTACTTGAAGGACAGTTTCATGGCAGGGTAGATATTGTCAGGTTCTGTTGGACAAAAAAAAAAAAAAAAAAAAAAA
>NW_016804196.1:580293-583320 GCF_001698545.2 Rhinopithecus bieti
CGCGGTATTGGGGTGGGAGTTACCCGATTTTCCAGGTGTTGTGTGTCTCAGTTCCCCTGGCTAGGAAAAGGGATTCCCTTCCCCCTTGCACTTCCCAGGTGAGGCGATGCCTCGCCCTGCTTCATCTCTCGCTGGTCAGGCTGCAGTAGCTGACCAGCACCGATTGTCCGGCACTCCCTAGTGAGATGTCCCCAGTACCTCAGTTGAAAATGCAGAAATCACCGGTCTTCTGTGTCGCTCGGGCTGGGAGTTGGAGACTGAAGCTGTTCCTATTCGGCCATCTTGCTCCGCCCCTCTACTCTTGCTTTTTAAATGTAGAAACTGGAGATCAAGCCCGGGTCACCATTACAAGGCAATAGGGAACAGGATATTTTAACTCCGGGGCACTCCAAACATGCAATAGATATGAACCAATTCTTTGGGTTTAATGAAGAAAGTAGGAACTGAGGGACATATAACAGGAGCTGTCTAGGAAATAAATTTGTCTTGATTTGAAACGAGGGAAGCTGTGGAGATAGAAAATCTTGCTCTACACTTCCTATTTTCCTTATCCAGGGAGCTTCAACACTTCACGTGAGATGTTAGAAACTTTAAGAATTCATAGGGAGTGATGGAAACTGAACTAGAGGTCACAGCTCTTGGAATGGGGAATGTGAAGGACTCGGGACAGCTCTGAGACCTGGAAGTCACTGGCACAAGCAAGTGTGCCTCATAGATGCAGGTCAAGCCCGAATGATGAGAAGGGCTATGCAGACTGCAATGAGGGGGCTGGGTGTTTTGCTTCCATTCTAGTTCAATCTTCTTTTCAATCCAGGGTTTTTGTGTGTATGCATGTGTGTGTTAACTTCTTACAAGAAGTCATTCACCTTTCATTTGAATATTTCTAAGATTGTTGTTTACTAATGCTAGATATAGCCTGTTCTTTTGTTAGTTAGCCCATTAGATACTACTGCTCTTGTGAAAATCCCGCTCATTGCTTCTAATGCCCAGTTAAGTTCTATCTTCCTCCCCACAAACCTTTATACTCTTGTAGTTGACTTTTTTCGCCCCTTTAACACTCAACTTCAACCTTTTTTTCTCTGGCTTAAGTCTACTCTCAAGGCTGTAAGAGTTAACTTTACTCTTGATTTCCTGGTCTCCCTTGCAATTAGGAGTGCCCTTTGACATAGCTCTTGCCAACGAGATACATGCTGAAATTTATAATATCTCTTCCCTTTTCTTCTTCTTCCTGTGAAAATACAGCCCAAGCAGCTATCTGGAAACCACAGAGAAAGGCCAAGACGGTATGGCCATGATAACTTTGAGTTACTAAGCCTAACCAGACAACTGCCTACTTCCAGATTTCTTCATATGAGAACAAATCAACCTCTCTTTGCTTAAGCCACTGTATTGAGGTTTTTCCTTTACTTGTAGGCAAACACAGTGGTAACTGATGAAGTTTCAAGTTTAATGACCCAACATTTTCTTATGTACTGTGGATGCTAACAAATCATGTGCCTTGTCCCTGACAGGTCTTAGTGCTTTCCTGCTTCTGGCAAAACATATCATTTTCTTTCTATCTGAAGGCTCTTCTCTCTGGACCAGAGTCTACTTATCCTTCACATCTTTCTTAGATGCAGATCCCCAGCTAACAGTATTTTCTTATTTCTTACACTGAACTCCCTGCAGTTTTCTGAAGTGCCTCTCTCTTGCTACTTTCCCAATTCTGCCATAAAATCTAGTTACTTGCATATTTATCTTATTCCTTATTCACTCCTGGGATGAAATTAAAGCTGCTTTAATGCTGACTATACCTCCTTTCTCTGTATCCTCCTGTCTCTTAGTACAAGTTGAGCATCCTTAACTTAAAATCTGAAATCTGAAATGTTCCTTAATCCAATATATTTTGAACACTGACATGACACCACAAGGAGGCAATTTCACACCTGACCTCATGCAATGGGCTGGAGTCAAAATGCAGTCAAGGAGAAAGGGGGACCCTCATATGCTGTTGGTGGGAATGCAAATTAGCACAGTTACTGCGGAAAGCAGCATGGAAGTTCCTCAGAAAGCTTTGGCGAGTGTTTAAATTCAGACTAAATACTTGATTATACAAGAGACTTTATTTCCTTATTGGAAAAATGTTATTTAATTTGATTCTTCTGGGAACTAGACAATCTCAAGGGCAAGTCTTCAATATCATCTGAATTTGATTAAACTGAGTACTGTTTAAATCAGGCTGTTTTTCTTGCGCTATTATAATAGTGAGATAAAAGGAAACATACTTAAGGAACGGGAGGGAAAGATGGGAAAAGCAAACTGATAACTATATGAGGGGAGAAGTAGCTGCTTCTGAGTTTGGATATGTGATCACTAAGGTAGACTATTAGAGCTGAACTGATTAGAAAATTCTGCTAATAAATTTTACAGTGAAATGTCTTATGTGGTTTAGGGGCTGAAAACTCCCTAATGCATAGTACTGTTGTTCCGTGAATCCTAATTCATTTTAACATTAATTAAAATTCATTTGTTACCATTTATTTTACTATTTTAAACCCAAACTTAAACTTTTCAAGAGTTTTCTTTAAAAAATAAAAACAGAGGGCGGAGCAAGATGACCAAATAGGAACAGCTCCAGTCTCCAACTCCCAGCACGAGCGACACAGAAGACCGGTGATTTCTGCATTTTCAACTGAGGTACTGGGGTCATCTCACTAGGGAGTGCCGGACAATCGGTGCTGGTCAGCTGCTGCAGCCCGACCAGCGAGAGCTGAAACAGGGCAAGGCTTTGCCTCACCTGGGAAGCACAAGGGGGAAGGGAATCCCTTTTCCTAGCCAGGGGAACTGAGACACACAACACCTGGAAAATCGGGTAATTCCCACCCCAATACTGCGCTTTAAGCAAATGGGCACACCAGGAGATTATACCCACACCTGACCGGGAGGGTCCCACGGCCATGGAGCCTCCCTCATTGCTAGCACAGCAGTCTGCAATCTAACCGCAAGGCAGCAGCGAGGCTGGGGGAGGGACGCCCGCCATTGCTGAGG
>NW_016804196.1:587006-598344 GCF_001698545.2 Rhinopithecus bieti
AAAAAAAAAATAAAAGTAACTAGCACAGATAGAGAATGTGATATGAAAGAAGTTCAGCAAATACAATACTGAAAACAAAAATGTAAAACTAAACCAATAGAGAAGAAATTCAGTTTGTTGTCTAATTATTTTGTCTATACATTAAGTTGTGCAAGAAATAAAAGGAAAAGTGAATTTTATTTTACTGCTATGAAAGACATTGATAGCTGCTATTTTCAAGTTTGACCTATTTATACGTGTCTAAACATGAAATATGAATAAATCAGGATCTATAAAAATACAGTTTATCATCTCTTGGTATCAGGTGCTTTTAAAAATATTTTCAATTCTCTAATCAGATGTATAAACACAATCCATTTCAGTCAATTGAGAAGTATTACACAGAAACATAACCATGTGTCTTCATGGTTTATGTATCTTTAATATATCTAATTTAGGACAATAATGAATATAGATGCGATTGTTGCTTTGGCCTAGAGGAATTCATCTGATAGAAATAGCCATTGTAACTGCATCTGCATAAAATTAATCTCAGATTTGAGAGACTTGACTGATTAAAATGAAATCATTGAGAGTTTAGAATACAAATTGTGTGGTTTACTTTAAAAAATATTGGTAAATATTAACTGTTAAAAATTAAGTATTAGGAAAAGGCATTATGTGAAAAGCAAGTTTGTAAAGGAAAATTTGCTGTTTCATACAATAACCAGGCAGTATTTTTACAGGATTTGAGGAGGTGGTAACTTGAAAAACCAGGTAAATAACACAAGGGGCTACATGACTGTATATAAATGAGGAAAATTCTAGATGCTCCAGTGGCTAACTAGAATTTTAGAACTCTGTAAAGACTGAGCATTTATAGCTGAACTGTACACTTCTAAATAAAATGATTACTAAACACATTTACACAGACTAATATTTTATTCTGTACATATTTGATATTTATCAGCTAATATTTTGAAACCAACATATATACATGCATACATATATGTATATATGTATATGTATAAATTTACAAATTATATACAAGCCATGTTATACTGGTTTTATAAAACTTACACAAATAGATACATTTAAAAGTATAGTGTAAAATGGCAAAACCCCTAGTATTTAACTTTTTATTCATTTATGGTACAGAAATTATTTTTCTCCTACTCAGATCTTATAAGTGGTGTTCTGGTGGCTTCTTAAATGTCTTGCTCATACTGATAGTCTCATACAATTATAGGCTATTTTTTTGAAGGCTGAATATGCGCTTTTTGTGAAGCTTATCACTGGTTCTACTGGAGGCAAGTTTATACTTTAAATAGTCTTCTTATTATCAGAGTTTGAGGAGCTCATCTTTTCTCATTGGATGATTATAATTTTAGCCTTGAATTGGAGTTCGGGGGTGGTGATAAAGAGCTTATTTTTTCAGTAGAAGAAATATTAGCTCTTATATTTTCTTGTTGATCACATGCATCTTACATTATAAGTGCTATCAACAACCTGTGGTTTCTTTGTATGCAGATTTTTACGCTGCATTTCCATTTTGTGAGAGTTGAGTTAAAATAGTTCAAATAACGTATTCTATAAATACATTTTTCTGGAAGTCAACTTTGTAATATTTTGATGACTAGGAGTAAAAACTGCACCTTCAGTGCACCTTCTGGTAGAACTCCACTCCTCCCTCAGGTTTCTCCTGTGTCCTCCTTGACATTTGACTATATGATATATATCAGTCCATATAGTGAATGTTAGTAAGGCCTAAACACATTCTTAATTTTCAAGAAGTCTACCACTAAAGCTTTATTTTCCCCATGTCCCAGTGGATTATCTTGGCACATGCTGGGATGAACACACTCATGGCACTTTGGAGGCTCTGATACGTATGTGTAATGGAAAGTAAATTAGCTTTCTGGGAAAAGACAGCTATTTGGCCTGCCTGTATGCAAATAGCATCTTTAATTTGTCTTTTTTTTTTTTTTTTTTCTAAATAGAGACATACAAATATTGGTGAACTCAGGAGTCTTGTCTTGAGTAAGCACAGTACATCGGACGCACCGACCATTGCTCAGTCAAATGCTCTATATTAACACAGAGGACAAAGAAAGATCGAGATATGGTTTGGCTCTGTGTTCCCACTGAAATCTCACATCAAATTATAATCACCACGTATTAGGTGAGGGACCTGGTGGGAGGTGATTGAATCATGGGGGCAGACTTCCCTTTGCTGTTCTTGCAATAGCGAACAGGTTCTCATGAGATCTGCTCATTTAAAAGTGTGTAGAGCATCCCCCTTCATCCTCTCTCTTCTGCCACCATGAGAAGAAGGTGCTTGCTTCTCTTTGTTCTTCTGCTATGATTGTAAGTTTCCTGAGACCTCCCAAGCCATGCCTCCTGTACAACCTGCAGAACTGTGAATCAATTAAACTTTTCTTCGTGAACTACCCAGTCTCAGGTAGTTCTTTATAGGAGTGAGAGAACAGACTAATACAGCAATGATTGCTTGGCTGGATTCATACTTGGATACTCGGTGCTCTTCTATTTAGTAGAGTTCTATCACTCTATTTAGTTTAATTCTCTCTCCTTGGTTATTTTCAGTTCTGTGCTTATTAGATTCAAAGGTACATAGAATCTTGAAGTTTAAAGGCATCTAAGATATCTCTAATCTAATTCCTATTCAAAGCATAAATCCTCTCAACAAATGCCATAAAGATGGATATCCAGTTTCTGGGTTTCCACTTATAGCGCGAGCTTCTTATTTCTTCAATAAGTTTGGCGTAATGGCTCCCATTATGACTTCTAATCCTCTTAAGGCCAAATAATCCCAGTTCTTTAGTTGAGACAAAGATAACAAAAAGTTGCCAGTATACTGCTGGCGTTTCTCTTTTAGTATCCTGTGGTTTACTTTGCCAGCATTTATAAAATAAGAAATATGTGTGAAATAGATAGGAAACAATAACTAAAATATTCCAAAGTTTTGTACAGAATAAAGTGATTCTGTTAGGTCCTTTGATTTGGTCATTGTACTGCTATTAATGTAGACTAAAATACAATCACTTTTTTTTTTTTTTTGCAGCAGACAGAATTTGATGATTGTTCAAAATTCATTAATCCACCAAATATGTCTACATTTCCTGTTTGAGAATTTTTATAAGCATTCCTGCTAAGAAGCACCCCTTTCTATTTGAGCATCTGACTTTTGGAAAGAATGAAATCTCAGAGCTTTTTTCTTTGTATCTGTCACTCTGGTCTAATTATGTGTTTTTGAATTTTTATTCTGGTCATCTGATGAATTAGCTCTATTTAGTTTTGTATCTGATTAGTTTTGTACCATGTTTACAACTTTTCCCCTCTGATTTGACTTTAAGTTTTTTGTAAATAGAGACCTTAAATTATGCACATTTGGCCAGGTGCAGTGACTCACGCCTGTAATTCCAGCACTTTGGGAGGCTGAAGTAGGAGAATCACCTGAGGTCAGGAGTTCCAGACCAGCCTGGCCAACATGGCGAAACCCTGTCTCTACTAAACATACAAATTAGTCGGCCATGGTGGTGTGCATCTGTAATCCCAGCTGCTTGGGAGGCTGAGGCAGGAGAATCACTGAACCTGGGAGCTGGAGTTTGCAGAGAGCTGAGATCATACTACTGTACTCCAGCCTGGGTGACAGAGCAAGACTCCATCTATTAAAAAAAAGCCTATTTGCCAAGACACATAATGTAATATTTTGTAATATTAGATTCTTAATTTGTTCTGATTTGGCTGTCAAAGTGATACAAAATTATGTTGCAGTAGGATTATCCTTTCCTAATTTGAAATCAAGTAAGACTGGCTGGCCACATGTTGCTAATGAAGAAGGAGGGAGGTGTTGAAAGAGAACATGGGCAGCAATTGTTATGATGACAGCATAGAATTGTGAAAAATTAAAGTCCAAGATGTAGGTAAAGTTCCAATCCAGAACAGCTAGTTCCAGTGGCCTAGCTATTCTGAAAAAGACCTGTCTGCATGGTCTTTGTACAGAGAATATTTGAATATTAGAATCATTGGACTTCTGTGCCTGTGAGTACTTTTTTTTCTGTAGTATCTCTAACCCAAAGACTAGCCTGTGCAGATATCACTTATGCTTGGAATTGCCAGAAGAAGGGCTTATTCCCCAACCCCAGGGTCCACACATACATACAACTCTTACGCCTCCCTTGATATCTGTTAAGACACTCTATGGGCCTGGTGATAACACGGGTTTTGTTAACTGTTTGAACCTTAAAGTGGATCAAATTGAGGTAGGTTTTCATTGATGAATCCCTAACTGTCCATGGGAATGCCACAGAGAAGGTGTGTATTACGGGAGTTTGGAGCCTCTATAGCACAATAGTTGTGGTATTAATCTTTCTTCCTGGGGTCATCCTACCTATTAGAAACTTCCAGACTGGTTATGAGGCCTGGGTGATCACTTCCTGCCTCTGTTTCAGAAAGACACTTGAGGCTTTAGAAAAGTAAAAAGTTGGTCAAACCTCATCAGAAACATAAGCATAAATCTTTCCCAAATGTTTCCAATAAACAACAACAAAATGACAGAAAATGTAACACTATTCTACTTACAGAAATGGCTTTCAGAAAAACAAATGTAGCTTTATGTCTGCCTGCCTGTCATGCCAGGACTCACTGGGTGCCACCAGAGTTGTGGTGATCAAGAGCCAAACAGGCTGATCTTAGATTTGTTGCAGAAAGGTCAGGTTCAAATAATGTGAAAGGAGAGAAATCAGGGATTTTGTCTACTGAATCTCTACATAAGGCTATTCAGACTTACTTGATCATTTGTCTTTTTGTCATTGCCAGGAACTGAGAGATAGTATTGGTCTGCTGTTGCTAGGAAGTCTGCCTACTGGTCTAAAATCTCAAAAATGTGCTAATCTTCTGTTCTGAGACAATATTAATACTCCAGATTTGGTCAATACAGGTCATGTCTTAATTCTGTTGTCATTAGTTCCAATTTGTTAAATGTTTACAGTGTGGCACGTATACCAGACACAGTTTCAGCAGAAACTGAGACCACAGGGTAGACCTCATACATCAAGGCTCAGCTGCAGTCCCCAAAGGGCCACACCATTTGACCGGTATGGCTCTATTCTCTAAATTACATGTTTCTTAATGTTGACACCACCATCCTGAAAAAGTGTTGTATTTATTAAGCTCCTACTAGGTACCAGGTGTTGTCCCAACTATACAGATTATTTCATCTACTGCCATGAGTTCGATACCATTATTATCACAAAACTGTCATTACCACCATCTGAGGTTATCCTGGCCCAGAGTTATCAGGTCACCTGTCTACACTCATATAGCTATTAGGTGGCAGAACCCGGAACAAAGTGAGTCTTCATGCAGCCCATGCTCCTTGCCATTCTGCTCCTACAGGTGTGCATAGGAACCTGGTGAAAAGAAACCATGATTAGGGAGATATTTACTTCTAAAATTTATTTGAAACTTTTATGTGAAATATCCAAACACATTGTTATGGTAATTGTTATGGCATAACAATGATCCAACTGCCTAAGAACTGTCATGGTTTAGCCCAAATCCTAGCAAGTGGTTAGGGAGATCAGCATGCAAAGCATGAATGAGTGATGTAAGACTTAAAGCTGAGAATTGATTCAGAGGCTTGCTGACTGTATAACCTTTGAAGTAATGTATTCCTATATTTTATAATGCCTGTCAATGTTAAGAATATTGTCTTACAAGCTAGCATATTTGTTTTGTTAATACGTTTTTTTTTTTCTTGTCTGTGCTCACGGATTCATTTTGTTGTCAGCATACTAAAAAATTTTAGCATGTATTGCAGTCAAATTAATTCAGAAAACATTGATCTGTAACATATATTCTCACACAGGATTATTCATCAACCAACAATTATGAACTTAGAATCAAATATGTATTTATAGCTATACTAAATATTGCAGGAGGGTAAAAGATTTCCTATTTTGTTGGGAGCAGCAAATATTGTTCTCCACTTGTCTTTTACCCATACAATTTTCCCTAGTTTTGGAGTGCAAGAATAGTATCTCCTACTGATTTATATTCCCTAGCAATGGAGAACATAGTGTTGGAGATACAGTGAACATACAATAAGTATATTCTAATAAGCTAAAATAAACAGAAATCAATTTGCTTTTTAAAATTGCCCACCATTGATTCAGTGTGACTATGAAAATTAATTTTCAGCCACACTGAAATATTTTAATTAAGGCTGTGTCCTCACTCCAGCCAGGTTGATAGTTCTGCCTAAATTGACTGAATCCAGTTAATCATGTATAGCCACAGTTGGTGGCATTTTAATTTAGAATTATTTTGTAGAATTTGAATAATTTCTCACTAAGATTTGTACCCTACTTAATTGCTTTTTACTGTTATCACGTCTTCTACCCCAACAGATAATGGGAATCTTAAAAATAAAGTACCTGTGGTTTGCTTTTTGCATTTGCAGTACTGATGAATTTTGTAGAATGCTTTTCGCTCTTTGTAAATAAAATGATGTATTATAACTTAATGAATCCTTATTAAAATCTCAGCATATCACGCTACAGTGATAAAGGAGGAGAATAGTAAGAGTGAACATTTGAGGGATGGAGAACAGAGCTGGTTTCTGAAATAGTTCCATGCTGGTCAGGTAACTGGAAGAGGCTTCCTGTTCTTTTATAAACATTCTAACATGGAGACTGGCAAAGCAGAGTTTTTGCAAGAAAAGAACTGATTTAAAAAAGGTGGCTTCTTAGGCTGATTTGTTTTAACTTTGCCTGCTGAATCTAAAGAATAAGGAGAGATCATCAGCAAAGCAAATGGAATTGGATATGGTTCTCTGGATTACTTGGGGTTCAGATTATTTCGGTTCTAAGCAACAGATACTGACTCTTAGCAAACAAAGCATGAACAAAGATTTATCAGAAGGATGCTGGGTAGTACCTGTACTCAAAGGGAGAACTAGTCAAGCCTCAAAGGGGCAAGGCCGACCAGGACCAACCTAGCATGGCCAGCATGTCTCCATTCCGCCTATCTTCAGAGGAGCATTTGGTTCCTTTAGGCAAGTTTTTCCAGGTGATAGTGGGAATGACCAGGAGCAGCTCATGAGCTACATCTGTGATTCAGAGAGGACAGGACTCCTTCCCCAGCTCAGATTCAAACACTCCTCGAAGAGACTGACTGGCTTATCTTTGGTCATGTGTGCCTCCTTCATGGAGAATTCAGAGGGCTGTGGCTAAAAGCACAGGCTCTGGAGCTGGAGCACCTGCTTCCTACCTCTGTGGTCTTGGAAATGTTACTTAACCACTCTGCACTTCATTTTCTTTATCTGTAATAAAATATGGTGTTAATCATAAGCTTTTAAAATGAGGTAAATTTGTAGACCTGGGCAAAAGAGGTTCCTGTTCAGGTCTTACACTGAAGAAGGTTATGATGGGCTGCGTTGTATCTTCTTCAAATTCATATGATGAAACCCTAAATCTTCCTACTTCTGAATGTAACTGTAACAGGAGACAGGGTCTTTAAAGAGGTCATTAGATTAAAATAAAGCTGTTAGGTTGAGCCCTAATCCAATTTGACTGATGTCCTTTTAAGAAGAGGAAATCTGGACCCCTGAAGAAATGCCAAGGACATGCAGGCATCAGGGAAAGAGCGTGTTAGGACAAAGGGAAAACAGCTATCACAAGTCAAGCAGAGAGGCCTGAGAAAGAAAGCAACACTGTTGACAGACATCTCAACCTCAGATCTCTGCCCTCCAGAACTGTGAGGAAAACATATCTTTTAAGTTATCTATTGATATGGTTTGGTTCTGTGTCCCCACCCAAATCTCATTTTGAATTGTAATCCCCATGTTTACATGGGGAGGGAGGGGGTTGATTGAATCATGGGGGCGGGATCCCCCCATGCTGTTCTCATGATAGTGAGTTCTTACAAGATCTGTTGGTTTTAATAAATGGTAGCTTTTCCTGCGCTGACATGCTCTCTCTCACTTGCTGCCATGTAAGATGTACTTGGTTTGCCCTCCGCCATGATTGTAAGTTTCCTGAAGCCTCCCCAGCCATGTGGAACTGTGAGTCAATGAAAACTCTTTCCTTTGTAAATTACCCAATCTCCAGTTTCTTTATAGCAGTGTGAAAACAGATTAACACACCTAGTCTGAAGTATTTAGTCATGGGAATCCTAACAAGATAATACAAGAGCTTTGCAAATGTCAAACTTTGAAACTCTCTGAATGTTTTGGTTTTAGTCTCGTATAAAGGCTTTGAAACATCAATAACCAAATGGGCAAGTGAGAATTAGGGGAGAGGACCCAAACACTCAGGGGAGTGGGCAGAGCACTAAGTGCCGAGGAGGGGCTATGCACAGCCTCTGCTTTGAGAAACCAGGACGGCTGCTCTTGCTTTGCCTTGGATGCTCCAAACGAGGTGGCTGAGCAGATGGAGTTCCCCAGATAATAGCACTACCTCCTCCTTCCCTTCTTCTAGGGTGATATGGTTTGGGGAGGCTTTTAGAGTGGTCTGAAAATCCCGAATGGGAAGTGAGATATTAGAGAGGAGTTTGTGCACTCCTGTTTCTGGGGGCATGTTTAGTCCCTAATTTGGTTATGGGTAAGTCCTTGAATGTTGGGCATAGGCTTTACTTATAACACTAAAATTAGACCTAAAAATGTAGCCTCCGTTTTTATTCTTGCCTGGGACCTCCCAAATACTAAGGATGAGTCTGAATTAATACATGTTAGAACGAGGCTTGGCCCATAAAAGCATTTGAGAATTTTATTATTTTATTATCATGATATTTGGACCAATTCCTGTGGCAGGGTTTGAGGTCTATGATGGCCACATCGTCAATGATCTATTCTGCTCTACGGTTCAGAAGTTGATTACTATAACTAGCAACCTTCGTCTGAACTGCATGGATTATAGAATACTTTTCTATAGGAAGGAAAAGCTCTTTTTAGAAAATTAAATTTTAATTTTAGAAAATGACATTCCCTAAAATAAGGAGTTTATATATTTTTCTCTTTGATGTATAGAAATGATTTTATATTTACTTTATTCCAATTTTATATGTAATTTTAATAAGCACCTTAAGGCAATTTGCAGCCTCAACATTTAAATTTAACATTATAAATGTTGTGCTTGAAACCCAAATTTTAAGACATTAGGGAAGATGAGATAAAATAAATTATCCAGTGTACTGTAATTGCACTCCCTCATTTTCATAGAACAGCATGTTTTTAAATGGAGAAAAAATGTTCTATAATCTAGATGAAAGTCCCTTGAAGTATCTTTACCACCTTAAACTTCTGGGGAAGAAAATCTGCAGAAGAACTTTGTAGGAAGCAGAACAAAGCTATTATTTCTGATAAAAAGAGTAGGAACATAGAAAACATTTTCTATCATTAACATTCACCTCTTTCACTGTATTGCAGGCTGTTACTCTGAATTTCCAAACCATAAATTCATTCCAGCCAAATCACTAAGACCCCTAGTGGGTGGGTTGGGGGAGAGTTGTATGACACTTAAATTTGGCCTGCAGTGATATAAAACATGAAATACAAGTAATAAATTATAGATTGGATTTAGTAATTTATGAGAAGTATTTTATATGAAAAGAAAGAACTCTGTCTTATCACCTGTGTCAAAATTGCCTTACAAAAGATCTTTCATACTTTAATACAACATTTTACTTTTTAGGAGGACTTTTGAAAGTTACTCAACTGCAAGCAATATCATTTCCTTTTTTAAAATATTAAAATGAGAATGTAGTATTTGTACATATTTATGAAATACATGAGATATTTTGTTAGATGCATAGAATGTGTAATGATCAATTCAGGGTATTTGGGGTATCCATGACCTCCAATATTTATCATTTCTATGTGCTGGGAACATTTCAAGTCCTCTCTTTTAGCTATTTTGAAATATACAATACATTGTCATTAACTACAGTCACCCTACTCTGCCGTAGACCATTAGAACTTATTCCTTCTATCTAACTGTACATTTGTACCCATTAACCTGCTTCTCTTCATCCCCTAACCCACTGACACACTCTTCCCAGTCTTTGGTCTCTATTGTTCTACTCTCTACCTACATGAGATCTATTTTTTTTTATAGTTTAATCATATGAGTGAGAACATGTATTATTTGTCCTTCTGTACCTGGCTTATTTCACATAACATAACATCCACTTACATTTATGTTACTGAAAATGGCAATGATTTTATTCTTTTTTATACCTGACTAGTAGTATTCCACTGTGTGTATATATGAAATTTTCTTTATCCATTCTTCTGTTGATGGACACTTAAGGTTGATTCCATATCTTTGCTATTGTGAACAGTGCTGCAATAAACATGGGAGAGCAGGTATCCATTTGATATACTGATTTCTTTTTCTTTGGAGATATGTCCAGCAGTGCGATGCTGGATCATATGGTAGTTCTATTTTTTTTTTTTTGAGCAATTGCCATACTATTTTCAATAGTGGCTGTATGAATTTACGTTCCTATCAGCATTATATAAGAGTTCCCTTTTCTCTGCATCCTTGCTACCATCTGTTATTTTTTGTCTTTTTAATAATAGCATTCTAACTGGGGTAAGATGACATTGTGGTTTTGATCTGTATTTCCATAATGTTAGTGATTTTAGCATTTTTCATATACCTATTAGTCATTTTTATTTCTTTTCAGAAGTGTACATTTGTGTTGTTTGCCCACTTTTTTGATTATACTTTATGTTCTAGGGTACATGTGCACAACGTGCAGGTTTGTTACATATGTATACATGTGCCATGCTGGTGTGCTGCATCTATTAACTTGTCATTTACATTAGGTATATCTCCTAATGCTATCCCTCCACCTCTCCCCACCCCACAATGGGCCCTGGTGTTTGATGTTCCCCTTCCCGTGTCCAAGTGTTCTCATTGTATAATTCCCACTTATGAGTGAGGACATGCAGTGTTTGGTTTTCTGTTCTTGTGATAGTTTGCTGAGGATGATGGTTTCCAGCTTCATCCATGTCCCTGCAAAGGACATGAACTCATCCTTTTTTATGGCTGCATAGTATTACATGGTGTATATGTGTCACATTTTCTTAATCCAGTCTGTCATTGATGGACATTTGGGTTGGTTCCAAGTCTTTGCTATTGTGAATAGTGCCACAATAAACATACATGTGAATGTGTCTTTATAGCACCATGATTTATATTCCTTTGGGTATATATGTAGTAATGGGATGGCTGGGTCAAATGGTATTTCTAGTTCTAGATCCTTGAGGAATTGCCACACTGTCTTCCACAATGGTTGAACAGTCCCACTGTTTACAGTCCCACCAACAGTG
>NW_016804196.1:601261-640223 GCF_001698545.2 Rhinopithecus bieti
CCTCCCCTCCTCCCCCCATCCCGCCCCCACGGAGTCTTGCTCTGTCTTCCAGGCTGGAGTGCAGTGGCACAATCTTGGCTCACTGCAACCTCCATCTCCCAGGTTCAAGCAATTCTCCTACCTCAGTCTCCCAAGTAGCTGGGACTACAGGCCCACACCACCACTCTTTGGGAGACTTTAAAAATTTGTTTTATTTTACTGATTCAATCTCATTACTCATTATTGGTCTGTTCACATTTTCCATTTCTTCCTGATTTTCATTCTTGGTAGAGTGTATGTGTCCAGGAATTTATCCATTTTATCTAGGATTTCCAGTTTGATACTGTATAGTTGTTCATAGTAGTCTCTGATAATCTTAATTTCTGTGGTATCACTTCTAATCTTTTTTCATTTTTGATTTTGCTTATTTAGATCTTCTCCCTTTTTTTCTTTGTTAGTCTACCTAGCAGTTTATCAGTTTTGTTTATCTTTTCAAGAGAGCAGCTTTTTGTTTCAGTGATCCCTTGTATTTATTTTTGGTGTCTGTTTTACTTCTGTTCTTTCCTTCTATTTTGAGTTTGGTTTGTTGTTGCTTTTCTAGCTACCCGAGGTTTATGGTTAGATTGTTTATTCAGAACCTGTCTACTTTTTGGTGTAGGCATTTATTGCTATGAACTTCCCTTTAACCACCACATTTGCTGTACACCATTGGTTTTGGTATGTTATGTTTTGATTTTCATTTGTTTCAAGAATTTTTAAATCGTTTCCTTTTCTTTCTTGATCCAATTCTGGAGCACGTTGTTTAATTTCCAAATATTGTAATGTATTTTTATAGTTTCCAATGTTCTACTTGTTATTAATTACCAGTTTTATTCCTTTGTGGTCTGAAAAGATAGTTGATATTATTTCAGTTTTAAAAAATGTTTTGTGAGTTGTTTTATGTCCTAGCATATGGCCTATCATACAGAATGTTTCATGTGCTAAGAAGAAGATGCATATTCTATAACTGTTGGATTAAATGTTCTATAAATGTCTGTTAGATCCACTTGGTCTAAAATGCAGTATAAATGCAATTTTTTTTTGTTAATTTTCTGTCTAGATTATATGTGTAATGTTGAGTGCATATTGAAGTCCCCAGCTATTACTGTATTGGAGTCTATTTCTGTCTTTAGATCTACTAACATTTGCTTATATATCTGGGTGCTCCACTGTTGGGTGCAAGTTGTTTGGAATTATTGTATGCTGAACTGATTGCTTTATCATTTTATAATGACTTTTTTTGGTCTTGTTTTGTACTCTTTTTGACAGCATATGTTTTGTTTAAGTATAGCTGCTTCTGCTCATTTTTGGTTTCTGCCTGCATGGAATATCTTTTTCTATCCTTTAACTTTCAGTTTATAGGTGTCTCAGGTGAGATGAATTTCTTGTATGCAGCATACAGTTAGGTCATAATTTTTTAATCCATTTATCCATTTTATATCTTTTAAGTGGTTAGTTTATATTCAGTATTGTTATGGCATTATTAATATGCCATTTTATTAGTTGATATCTGGTTGTTTTATAAGTTCCATATTCCTTTTTTTCTCTTATTATCATTGTTGTTTCAGTGGTTATCTGTAGTAGAAACATTTGAGTACTTTCTCTTCTTTGTGTGTTTGCTTTACCAGTGGGCTATAAATTTTCTTGCATTTTCATGAGAGTAGATACTGTTCTTTTGCTTCCAGGTGTAGGATTCCTATAAGCATTTTTTATTTGGCTTAGTTTAATGGTGGATTCCTTCAGCTGTTGGCTTGTCTGGAAAAGACTTTATTTCTCCTTCATTTATAAAAGATAACATCGGGTCATAATATCCTTGACTAGCATTTTTTTTTTTTTTTTCCTTTTGGCAACCTAAGTATATTATTCAAACCATTCTCTCCTGGCTTCTTAGGTTTCTGAAGAGCATCCTTTGGTTAGTTTGATGGGGATTCTGTTCTAAGTGACAGCTTTTCCATTACTGTTTTTAGAATTCTCTGTTAATGACTTTCGACACTTTGACTCTAACGTCTTGTGGAGAAGACATTTTTTGGGGTATCTCTGAGTGTTTTATATCTAAATTTCTAAATCTCTTGCTAAATTTGGAATTTTCAGGTGTCATTTAGTTAATTACATTTTTCATCCCTTCTGTTTTCACCTTGTCTTCTGGGACACCAAAAACTGGAACATTTTGTTGCTTTATTGTATTTTATATGTCATGTAGGTTTTGTTCATTTTTTAAAATTTTGTCTCTCTGAGTTATTTCAAAAGACCTGTCTTCAAGTTTTGAAATTCTTTTGCACAATCTAGTTTATTATTGAAGCTTATAAATGTATTTTGTATTTCATTTAATGAATTCTTTACTTTCAGAATTTCTGTTTAGTTCTTTTTTGTGGTATCTTTCCCTTTGGTAAATTTCTCATTCATATCCTGAATTGCTTTTCTGATTTTTTTTTTTTTGCATTCTCTTGTTTGTCACTGAGCTTTTAGAATATAATTATTTTGACATTTTTTTCCTGGAATTTCATAAATATCTTTTTCATTGCAATCTGTTGCTGGAAAATTATTATGCTCCATTGGAGATGTCATATTTCCTTATTTTTTTAATGTTTCCTGTGTTCTTAAATTGATATCTGTGCATCTGGTGTAGCAGTTGCCTCATTCAATAGTTTGAATTTGCTTTCATTGGGGAAGACCTTTTCCTGACAATGTGTCTAGGGTCCTGGCTGGTTAGGTCACTGGCTTTGATTCTGGGTGCATGCAGTAGTGTAGTCTCCATATGATTTCTTTGACTGAAAATAGCATCAATGGCATCTGTGGTTTTCTCAGTGGCTTAGGGTGTGGTTGTTAGTGGAATCTGTCATGAAATTTTGCTGAGGATGGGAGTACCAAGTGAGTCAGTCCTTGGACCCAGTGTTGACAGTGTCAGGATAAAGATGACTCCTTGGGCAACAAGGTGGTGTACCTTGGCAGCGGTGTTGGTGGGTCCAGGTGGACTGATTCTTGGGCCTACAGGCAGCTTGTTTCGATGCCAGTAGTGGCAGTGATGGGCCAGGTAGGTAAGCAAATCCTTGGGTCCCTTGCCATTGGACATGGTGTGGTCGATGGCAATAGCAGTGATGGGACAACTCACTAACTTCCAAGCCAGCTGCACTGGTGTTGGTGGTGGCTGGAATGGGCTGGGCAGGCCAGTCCCCAGACCTGCAGGTGGCACATGCAGATGGGTGGCAACTCTGGTGTTAGAAGTTGATTGGGTGGGCCCAACCTCACGCCCCTGGGAAGAAGGCCCATATGACAATGGTGGTGCACTGAGCTGGGCAATCCCCTAGTCCTCACGTGGCATGCCTGGGCACTGGGGGAGGTGTGGCTCCTGGCTGGTAGGACCTGTCCTTAGGCCTCCTGTAGTGCGTGCAGGCACTGGCTGTGGTAGGCAGGGAGGAAGTGATCCTCAAGCCTTTGGTGGAATGCTTGGATGGGGTGATAGTGGCTTCACTTCAGCCCTGCTACTGGGGAAGGTGGGGTTGTTTTCAGTGGAAACAACTGTAGGCATGTGGGTAGGGAGTTTGTTCTTCACTCATGCATCAGCCCTGACAGTGGCAGTCTACAGTGGTGGCAGCTACAGGTGTTGGAATCTGTCTTCGAGTCACATGAAAATGCATGGTGGCTCCACTGCAGGGGACAATGAGGTGATTGCCAATGGCTTGCACCTTGGCCCTGGCAGGAGCCAGCTGCTGTGTTGTCTATGGATGAGGGATTTCACTGGGGCTACAGGGTTGCAGGAGATGCAGGGGCTGTTGTGCCCCAGGGCAGGATATGATCTGGTAGAGGCAGGGCTGTCAAAATGGTACTTTGCTGTAGCTGCTTAGAACTTAGTGGGATGTGTGGGACATGGCCTCAGCTCTCTTTCTAGGGCAATGCCATCACATGGTCTCCAATCAGCCTCCAATGTTAGTCTCATAGCCCATGAAGTTCAAGGGGGTCTCTTTGGCTAGAATTGCAAGAGTCCATGATAGGCATGTGGACCACTGGGCATCTCTCCATTACCCTCTCCTTGCACTGGGAGCCTCTCCGGGTTCCCAGCTCATCCAAGCTGAGAAGGCTGTCTTATTTCCCTCTCCTTTCTTGCTTTAGGTATTTCCTGTCACTTCTCTGTTGAATTTCAGTGTTCTCCCTGAACTGATATATTCAAAATATGATTATCTACTCTTTTGTTTCTTCCTCGTGGAGGGGGCAAGTATCAGACACCTCTAGTCAGCCATCTTGAGGCCCCTCCCCTATTAGTCAGCAATATAGTTTTAAATTATATAGATTACAATATAGTGTAATCCGGCAATCCTCAGGGATATTTGTTTCATTTTCATATCTCTCCCAAATGTGGTATTTGTTTTGTCATCTAAATGATAAGAACACAGGGCAAGAATGACATTCCAGAGGTTGAGACTTTTAGTTACATATTTTGGAAATCAAGTGCATCCATCCAAATTGTTGTTTTGTTGATCTAGGGATTTACATAGTTCATGTGTTAGTCCATTTTGTGTTGCTGTAATGGAATACCTGAGGCTGGGTAATTTATAAAGAAAGGAGATTTATTCATCTCATAATGCTACAAGCTGCAGAAGAAGCATGGTGCCAGCATGGTGAGGAGGACCTCAGGGAACTTACAATCATGGCAGAAAGTGAAGGGGGAGCATGTGTACCACATGGTGAGAAAGGGAATGTGGAGTGGGAGGCGCCAGACTTTTTAACAACCAGATCTCACATGAAGTAACAGAGTGGGAACTCACTCATCACTAAGGGAATGGAACCAAGTGATTCAGGAAGGATCTGTCCCCATGACACAAACACCTCCTCCCAGTAGAACCCACCTCCAACACGGGGGATCACGTTTTAACGTGACATTTGGAGGGGACAAATATTCAAACTGTATTAGTTCCTAAAGGTGGAATGTTAAGGCTTTGGCTTATTTCATTTCTAAGCTCTAGGAAGGGCTTGTGGGGAGGAGCTAACAGTAATATTAATGGTAATCTTATAATTAAACATTTGTTATATTGTGTTAAAATAGTAGTATGAAAGACAATAATATTCTTCCATTAAAAATTTTCATTGGGGTTTCACTATTTGTCAGCCATTGTACAGGTTGATATTAAAACCGAGCTTTATCTCTGCTTTCCTTGTGTTAACAGCTTCATGAATGAAGCAGCTTTAATTTAAGTTTAAAATACCATGTGACACCTGTTACCATGAAAAGTTCATGCCACTATTCATGCCCATACTGTGGGTACTGGACACAGGTGTTCCCAGAAAGATTTCTCCACAAAAGTGACACTGGAGCTGAGTTCTGAAAAAGGAGAAGAAATTGACTATGCTAAGTGGAAAGCAAAAAGCTTTCAGGGCATCAGGAACAGCATGAAGCAGAGCCCCTAAAGTAGGCCAGCAGACTAAGGCAGAGATAATAGAAGGAATCACGGTGTCATCTGAGGCTGATAATTCATAGTAGAGTATTAGTGTTTGGGAGTGAAAAGTCTCTATATGAAGTGATATAATTTGCTGCAAATTCTGCAGATTACAATAGCAACACTAAGTGCCTAAAGGAGTGATATATTAGATGCACTGTTTTTTAAAAGGACTCTGTCTCTGCCAGATGTACTACATTGCACTGATGTCTGCTGGATTTAGATGACCCACTGAGCCAAACAATTAATGATTTTAGTTCTGCAGTACTTAGCTCGATTTTGTTTTTCCATGCAATGATTTATTATGTCCACTGAGGGCTATAGAATGTTAGAGACAGAGAAATTACAGGCATCTCATGGGAGATCAATCTTTTCTTCAGATACAGAAACTAAGGTTGAGAGGAAGGGAAAATTTTCCATGGTTTTGTGGTTGCTTAGTTACGAAAGCAATACCAACCTATAAATTGATTAAATGTTATTCTATCGCTTTTGTCCATCACACACAAATGATGATTACAGTGTTACCTGTTTTACATGACTCAGCATTCCCAGAAGAGTTTCTATTTGTTCACTCTTCTGAAGCCTCCAAAAGAACATCATATGTGTGAAAACAGTTTAACACATTCTGGCTCCGATGATATGATGAGCTGTTATAATATTAACAATGCTGCATATTGTGGTGGCAGAAATCCAAATGGACAAGAGATTTTGGATATAGCTTGCTAGAACACAGAATAAATACTTTATACAAATGGGAATTCTTTGAAATCAGCCATGAAACCAGCATAAATTGGTTTCTTGCTGTGGGGGGGTTTCTTATTGTGAGCAGACAAGTTCAATGAAGAGGCATGGTGCAGAAATTTCATGATCTACATAGAAATACAGCTTACACACACTTTAACTTTGAGTCTTTTTAAAGATCACATATGCTTGTCTTGAATTCACACATACATCCACTCAAAGCAACACACACAATCATTTCCATCACATTTCTTTCAAATTGGTGACACAATGCAGCTTTTGGGAAGCTGAACTTGAGCTGAAAACTACTCTGTTAATTGTATATCACATATGTACTTTGTTGTTTAAATAGAAGATCCTCAGTGCTGTGGTTAGTAAGATGGTATAGGGATTTCAACTGTGTCTTCATAATTTATTTTAGAAAGACTACAGATTACTTCAATTATTTTAATTCTTTGATTAATTTTCTGTTTTTGAGAGAGGGAAGGGAGATGTCTTCAAATAGTAAAATTAGACTTGATGGGAAAGGCAACTGGAATATTTAACTGGTATAAGAATTATTTCCACAAATACAGCAGTTGTGTGTTTTTCTGTTTTATTTAAAGATGAGGATTATTTTATATGCTCTTCATTGCAAATGCAGTGTTTTGGTGAGATCATTTGCTTAATGCATCACTGCTCTTAGCTAGATTTGAGAGGCTTCTGTGTGTGACCTTCTTTCTTGTTTTCAGCCTCTCAGAGAGCTGTTATATGGATCACAACACTGCAATGAGGTTTAAAAATGATCTATTGAACTATAAGACCAGTAACCAATTTAAAGCGAATTTCTGTGTTGTTTCATGTCTAGTGTATTTTAATAAATTTCCTTTCTTTACACCGTATTTCCCCCAATACGATTTATTTGTCTGTTTTATTATGTGGTAAGACCTTTGAGGACAAAAACTGTGTCAAGTTAATTTTAAATAAATATATAATATAAAATCCAACAAACGTATAAAACAAACCATCTTTCAGCTGAGAGCTTCCTGGCTACATGTGCATGTGTGTATACATGCACACACAGCATCACACAATATGGTGCATCTGGATTTATATAAATAAAAATATATAAATACAAGCATATATGTGCATATGTTTTCTTTTTACAAATAAAGATGTATTCTTAAAATATCTACATTCATGTTGGCAAAGATATGAACCAAAACATCTAGGTAGTTGTTAGTAATTTGTTCTACTCAGATTAAAATACTATTTTGAATTTGTACTTTGCCATTCATATTTCTAACTTTTTTGGTTCCTTTAGGAAAGGCATTTATTTTTGCATTTGCAACAAGATGAAGTTGGTAAACTTCAGGGCAGTAATAAGAGGATATTTGGAACAGTGTAATAGTAAGTGAAATATAAATAGCAGCTTTTCCTGATGATATCTTTGTTGTTGTTCAAAGATCTATTTATTAATTGATAGGTTCAAAGATACACTACTTGACTTTGGGGGATGGAAGAAAGTGGTGGTAGAAGCTGTAGTTTTTACCGGAACCTGTCTTTAGGAACCAAGTTGTGAGTGGTTCTCTAGTCCTGGTAACAGCTATGTAACAGATTCTATTTATGTATTTCCAGAAATTTATGTCTAGTAAAAATTCCTAAACTAAAGGAGTGTGGAGATGCCTTCATTCATTTCTTCATCTAGCATTTACTGATCACAAATTTTTTTCTAAATGCTGTCTTAAACTCTGAGAATACAAGAATGAATTAGCTTCAGTTCTCCTCTTAAAGGACTCTCAGCTGAAGAGTCTGAGATTCCTACATAGCAATTGATATTTGTATATATCAAACTGTAAGTGTTTGTGTGTGTGCCTGAGCTTGTGCATGTGTATGCACTTCATTTGTCTCATTTAGTTATGAGTATTCTTGTAGGAGTCTATTATTTTTTCCATGAAAATATATCCTAGGAGAAAAGATCTTTGTGAAGCTAGGACCCCTGCTATCTACTCCAAGTCACCATAAGGAAGCTGTTTTGAGGAACAGAAAGTACATGGGTTTAAAAATTAATTGAAAAAAATTGTATGTATTATGCACATCATGATTTACCATATATATAATATATGTGCACACTTTGCACAATGGCCAAATCAAGCTAATTAACATTTGAGTATTTGGAAACTTGGGTTTTGAAGCCACAGAGACCTTGCTTGAAACCTAAGTTCTAGCAGTCACTATCTATTATGATCTTCTTCAAGCCTCTCAACTTCTCTAGGCTTTGCCAATGACCTAGGGATGATAAAAGCCCACTCCCAGTGATGTGCCAAGAAATTGAGATAATTTGGGTAAAGTGTCTAGCATGTGGGTGGCACTTGATAGTTGCTTGGAATAATTTGAGTCCAATCATAAATTAATACCATAATATTTTGATATGGGAGAGCCAGTCTATCATTAGGGTCAAAAGCCCTATTCTGGAACAAGCCTGCCTAGGTTCTGATCCTG
Organism: Rhinopithecus bieti; assembly: GCF_001698545.2. Lineage (NCBI taxonomy): Eukaryota > Metazoa > Chordata > Mammalia > Primates > Cercopithecidae > Rhinopithecus > Rhinopithecus bieti. The sequence continues at coordinate 609,931 of NW_016804196.1, forward strand.
GTCCTGCTCTAGCTTATATGATTGTGGGAAAATTACTGAATCTCTTTGGACTACTGTACTCCCATGGTATTATGAAGGAATAACATTTTGAGTTAGTATTAAGAATAGAATGTTAAGAACAGCTCCTGACACATGGTAAGTACTATGTAAATGTTGGTTAAAATGAAATACATGTGCTTTATTTTGCTCTCTAGAATCTGTACTCATTAAGTTAGATATAAACATAAACCTTTAATATTTTAAGGCATTTAAACTTATTTTTTAACAATGACAGAATCTGTTAAACTATTGATGATATTATCTCAAATAATATAATAAATAGAATATAATACATAATATAATAAATAGAATCATGCGATATGTGTCCTTCTGTTACTGGCTTCTTTCACTTAGCATAATGTCCTCCACTGTTGATTTATGTCATATGTCAGAATTCTCTTCTATTTAAGGCTGAATAATCATTGTGTTTATATGCTCAATTTTCTTTACTCATCTGCAGCGGATATTTAGGTTGTTTGCACATCTTGGTTGTTGTAAGTAATGCTGCAGTGAACATGGGCGTGCCAATTTGTCTTTGAGATCTTTATTTCAATTGTTTCGAATATATATCTAAAAGCGGGATTGTTGGATCATACGGTAGTTCAATTTTTCAGATTTTAATGGGGACTCCATAGTTTTCCACAGTGGCTACACTATTTTATGTTCTCACCAACAGTGTGCAAATTTCTCCACATCTTCACCAGCACTGGTTATCTGTTTATTTTTTGAAAATAGTCATGCTGACAGGTGATACTTCATTGTGAAATATATCATGGTGGCTTGGATTTGTATTTCCCTAATAATTAGTTGTGTTGAGCTTTCTATACACCTTTTGGCCATTGTATGTCTTCTTTGGAGAAATGTCTGCTCAAGTCTTTTGATCATTTTAAAATCAGATTATTTGATTTTTGGTATTGAGTTGTAGAAGTTCCTTACATATCTTTGATATTAGTTTCTTATTAGATGAATGGTTGGCAAATATTCCCTTTTCTCCTTTAGGTTGCTCATTCATTATGTTGATAGTTTCCTTTATTGTACAGCACTTTTCAGTTTGATGTAGTCACATTTGTCTATTTGTCTGCTTTTGTTGTAAATCCTTAACAATTAACATAAATTAAATGACAGCCCAGAAAGAGGAAAACCAGGAAGGTTTTCTCCATGCCTTTCCATTCCTTCTGATTACTGAATGTTTGCTGCGGCTTTTGGAAACATTAAGTACAGTTAGGGAACATAGATTTGCCTGGGATTTTAAGGGAAGATAGTGCCAAAATGTGATATTCTTAAGTAGACTGTTGACACTCTGAACTTCTTAAAAATGGAGTTTGTAAGACAGACTTAATACTGAACTAATATCACTGAGACCTGAAGAAACCCTTTCCTTGAGAGACAGTTCAGGGCATAGCTGCTCAAAGAACTCCCAGTAAGCATGAGCTGTAGAAGTCCCTTCTGTTGAGATTGCACAAGATAGGAAATTGAGGAAGATGTTCGTTTTTTGGACTGTCAACTCAAAATAAGATTTTTTTTCTTTTTAACTTTTATTTCAGGTTCAGGGGTACGTGTACAGGTTTGTTACGTAGTTAATTTGTGTTTCATGGGGGTTTGGTTTACAGATTATCTCACCACCCAGGTAATAAATGTAATATCTGATAGGTAGTTTTTTGATCCTCACTCTCCTCCCACCCTTTGCCATCAAGTAGGTTCCAGTGTCTGTTTTTCCTTCTTTGCATTCGTGTGTATTCATTGTTTAGCTCCCACTTGTAAATGAGAACATGCAGTATTTGCTTTTCTGTTCCTGTGTTAGCTCACTTAGGATAATGGCCTCCAACTCCATCCATGCTGCTGCAAAAGACATGATCTCACTCTTTTTTTTTAAGGCTACATAGTATTCTGTGGTGTATGTATAGTACATTTTCTTTATCCAGTCTAACATTTATGGGCATTTAGGTTGATTTCATGTCTTTGCTATTGTAAACAGTACTACAGTGAACATATGCACGCATGTGTCTTTATGGTAGAACAATTTATATTCCTTTGGGTATATACCCAATAATGGGATTGCTGGGTCAAATGGTAATTCTGCTTTGAGTTATTTGAGAAATTACCAAATTGCTTTCCACGATGGCTAAACTAACTTACATTCCCACCAGCAGTGTATAAGTGTTCCCTTTTCTCCACAACTTCACCAGCATATGTTATTTTTTGATGTTTTAAATATAGCCATTCTGACAGGTGTGAGATGGTTTTCACAGGGTCCTCATTGTGGTTTCGGTTTGCACTTCTCTAATGATTAATGATGTTCGGCATTTTTTCATATACTTCTTGGCCACATGTATGTCTTCTTTTGAAAAGTGTTGATGTCCTTTGCCAACTTTTTATTGGGGTTATCTGTCTTTTACTAGTAAGTTTATTTAAGTTCTCTATAGACTCCGGATATTAGGTCTGTGTCAAATGCAGAATTTGCAAATGTTTTCTCCTATTCTGTAGGTTGTCTGTTTACCCTATTGATAATTTCTTTTGCTGCACAAAAGCTCTTTAGTTTAATTAGGTCCCATTTGTCAAATTTGTTTTTGTTGCAATTGATTTGGTGTCTTAATTATGAAATCTTTGCCAGATCCTATGTTCACAATGGTATTTCCCAGGTTATCTTCCAGGATTTTTATAGGTTTTTACATTTAATCTTTAATCCATCTTGAGTTTATTTTTGTTTATGGTGTAAGAAATGGGTCTAGTTTCAATCTTCTGCATATGGCTAACCAGTTATCCCAGTACCATTTATTGAATAGGGAGTCCTTTCCCCATTGCTTGTTTTTTATTGATTTTGATGTAGATTAGATGACTTTAGTTGTGTAGCATTATTTCTGGGCCCTCAGTACTATTCCATTGATCTATATGTCTGTTTTTGTACCAGTACTATGCTGTTTTGGTTACTGTAGGCTTGTAGTACAGTTTGAGTCCAGGTAATGTGATGGCCCCAGGCTTTTCTTTTTGTTTAGGGTTTCCTTTGCCATTTGGTCTCTTTTGGTTCCATATGAATTTTAAAGTAGTTTTTTGTAATTCGTGATGAATGTCATTGGTAGTTTGATAGGAATAGCATTGAATCTGGACATTGCTTTGGGCAATATGGCCATTTTAATGATAATGATTCTTCTTATCCACGAGCATGGAATATTTTTCCATTTGTATCATGTATGATTTCTTTGAGCAGTGTTTTGTAATTTTATACAGATTTTTTACTTCCATGGTTAACTGTATTCCTAGGTTTTTTATTCTTTTCGAGGTTATTATGAATGAGATTGCATTCTTGATTTTGCTCTCAGCTTGAATATTATTGATATATAGGAATGCTATTGATTTTTGTACACTGATTTTTGCATTCTGAAGCTTTACTGAAGTTGTTTACCATTATCTAGGAGCTTTTGGGCAGACACTGGGGGTGTTTCCTAGGTATAGAATTATATTGTCTGCAAACAGGAATAGTTTGCCTTCCTTTCTTCCTATTTGGATGACTTTTATTTCTTTCTCTTGCCTGATTGTCTTGGCCTACACTGTGTTGAATAGGAATGCTGAGAAAAGGCATCTTTGTCTGGTGCTAGTTTTCAAGGGGAATGCCTCCAGTTTTTGCCCATTCAGTGTGACGTTAGCTGTAGGTATGTCATAGGTGGCTTTTATTATTTTGAAGTATGTTCCTTCAATATCTAGTTTGTTGAGGGTTTTTAACATGAAGGGACATTGAATTTTATCAAAAAGCCTTTTCTGCATGTGTTGAGATGATCACGTGTTTTTTTCCTTTAGTTGTTTTTATGTGATGAATCACATTTATTGATTTGCATATGTTGAAGCAAACTTCCATCCCAGAGATAAAACCTACTTGATTGTGATGGATTAGCTTTTTGATGTGCTACTGAATTTGGTTTGCTAGTTTTGTTGAGGATTTTGCATCTATGTTTATCAAAGATATTGGCCTGGAGTTTTCTATTTTTGTTGTGTCTCTGTCAGGTTTTAGTATCAGAATGATACTGGCTTCATAGAATGAGTTAGGGAACAGTCTTTCCTCCTCAATTTTTTAGAACAGCTTCAGTAGGAATGGTATCATCTCTTCTTAATATCAACTCATCTGGCAGAGTTTGGCTGTAAAACCATCTGTTTCTGGGCTTTTTCTGGTTGGTAGAAAAGTACGATAATTTTCCTTCAGTACTTTACATCTCTTGGATTTAGGAATCTTTTGATTTTAATTTTTAAACAGATTTAATCTTCAGATTTTACTTTTCCCTGGAAATTTGATAGGGTAGGATTCATAGCCAAATTTGGTGTATCCTGGGTTTGTTGTACTTTTACTATATGAGGTGTCTTCATATTATCATTAAATCTCATTGCAGAAATTCTGATGAGTATTGGCCAATGTGACTGGAAATAATTTGTGATAAGAAATAGAACAGAGATGGAACGTCCAGACTTGGAAAAGATCATCCTGACTTTATTAATTAATACACATGTCAGAGCATTGTGGGGGTGAAATCTATCCTGGTCACCAGTAGCCTCTGGTGGATCCATAGTGGAGCAGGAGTGTGGTGTTCAGAGAGTAGCCTCATAAAGGTGGAGACAAGACTTTCCTGATAGTCTGCTGACCTTCTTGTCCAATGCAACATCTAATATTCTTGCTTTATCATAGGCTTAACAGTTAAACTTCGTGCATTAAGTTAACAAAAAGCAAGATGGGGTAGGGAGGGATATATTCCTCTCTTCTTTGATTCCAGCTCTAAGGGTCACTATTATAGTACCTTTCTGACTTTTCTCTACCCCTCACTTGCCCCTCTCCAGAGGGAAAGGAGCAAATTACACAATTGAGATAAGGAATCTTGTTGAGACCTTTTCTGCCTTCTCTTTACTGTTTGCTGGATGAGAGCATGTCTTTTGGTCTGCTCCTGCCTCTGCTGCGAGCTTAGCTTGAACCTGTGGATAGGTAAATATCAAGCAGGTTTTATCCCTGGGATGGAGGTTGATTCAACATACACAGATCAATAAATGTGATTCATCACATAAACAGAACTAAAAAAAAACCCATGTTATTATCCCAACAGATGCAGAAAAGGCTTGCAGTAAAATTCAACACCTCTTCATGTTAAAAACTCTTAACAAACTGGGCATGGAAGGAACATACTTCAAAATAATAAGAGCCATCCTGTATTATTCAGACCAGGAAACTCACTGTTGTTCTGTCTCCAACTGAGTTTTTAACTAACAATCACACTAATATTTTGATCTATCTTTGACTCCTTAGTCTCATAATTAGTCAATCATCTCTTGCCTGGATTATTGCAGTGCCCCTAACTCTTCTCCTTGCTTCCAGTCCGGCCCCCAGTCTCTGTTCTTAACACGGTAGAATGAGCAATTCTTTTAACATAACTTGGATCAAGTTGCTTTACTCTTCCACACTCTTCAGTGGCTACATACCTGGGTAAAAATCTAATGTTTATACAATTGTGTGTCAGACTGCACAGATGATGCAACCATTACCTCTGTCGTTTCAACTCCTAGGCCTGTTCCCAAGACCACTCTCCTCACCCTCTCTGTCTGGCCTTACTGTCTCCTTGTTTTTCTTAAACACATGTCAGGCCTGTGCACTCTCTGATCCATGTTCCTGAAACATTTTTCCTCCAGATGTTTTCATGGTCATGTGCCTCACCACCTCGGGGTCTGTCCTCAGATAGCAGCTCAGCGAAAACTTGTCTCCCTTAATTAGAATTGCACTCCCTTTCCTTGTATATACCCTACCTCCCTACTTCACTTTATTTTCTTCATAGATTATGTCACTCTCTGGCAAAATCCATTTTGATTATTTATGTATTCATTGTCTGTCTTCTTTCTAAAATGGAACGTAAATTCAGTGAAGGCAGGGGTTTTGTCTGTTTTCTTCACCACTGTACTTCCAGCACATAAAGTATGCTCATAAAAGCACATCAGTGAAGTGAATAAACCACTTGGGTGTGTTTTTAAGAAAATGAAGAGGGTCAAGTTACTGAGAAGAGAGTAAACTTAGATATTAAATCTACATCACACTGTGTTAAGGAATGATGCTCTATCCAATTGATTAAAATATAGATTGACATAGATAACGCATCACTTGCAGATAATATAATTTAGCCTAATAATTTATTAATTTGCAAATAACCTAAACATTATTTTCACCCTTACGCTGTATAATATTGTTCTTAAAAACAACTCTGAAAGGACATCAACACTTCTCAAAAGAAGACATTTAAGCAGCCAATAAACATAAGAAAAACTCAACATCACCATCGTTAGAGAAATACAAATCAAAACTACAATGTGACGCCATCTGACACCAGTCAGAATGATGATTATTAAAAAGTCGAGAAACAACAGATACTAGTGAGGCTATGTAGAAACAGGAATGCTTTTACACTGCTGGTGGGAATATAAATAAGTTCAACCATTGTGGAAGACAGTGTGGTGATTCTTCAGGGACCTAGAACCAGAAATATCATTTGGCCCAGTAATTCCATTACTGGGTATATACCCAAAGGAATATAAATAATTCTATTATAAAGATACATGCATGTATATGCTCATTGCAGCACTATTCACAATAGCAAAGACATGGAATCAACCCACACGCCCATCTTTGATAGACTGGATAAAGACAATGTGGTACATATACACCATGGAATACTACGCAGCCATAAAAGGGAACAAGATCATGTCTTTTGCAGGGACAAAGATGGAGCTGGAAGCCATTATCATCAGCAAACTAACACAGGAATGGAAAACCAAACACTGCATGTTCTCACTTATATGTAGGAGCTGAACAGTGAGAACACATGGACAAAGGAAGGGGAATAACATATCCTGGGGCCTCGTGGAGCCTGGGGGCGGGAGATCATCAGGACAAGTAGCTAATGCATGTGGGGCTTAATACCTAGATGATGGGCTGATAGGTGTAGCAAACCACCATGGCACACGTTTACCTTTGTAACAAACCTGCATGTCCTGCACATGTATCCCAGAACTTGAAGTAAATAAAATTTAAGAAAAAGCAGCCCTGAGGCATTGAGTGACTCTGAAGTTCTGAAGGAATATTTTAAGTGACCAATGATCAGAAATACTGTGGGGCTAAATGCGGTTTCAAGTACATGAATTCCTTGAAATTTGGCAACCTAGGGTTCATATTATAAGTCTTAGCTAGTCAGGAAATCCAGTTTGCCGTAACACTTTATTCATGCATTCAAACTTATTTACTGCATGCCTACTAAACGCCAATCTCTAAGGTCAGGCAATGGCAGCATGAGGTGGACAAGCTTGATCCTTTCCTGTGAGAGGTGAGTGGTCTGTGAATAGGGAAGTCTACTGTGTTTCACTTTGTATTCATCCTCTGTGACGGAGACTTGTGCTCATGTATGCCTGTCCAGCAGTCTTAGCTTCAGGAAAAGTTAAACCTGTTAAAGTTAATTCTGTTTCTCAAGAGCATCACTTACTAGTAGAGAATATTCTCAATTGAAAAATGACTAAAGGCTGGGCGCAGTGGCTCACGCCTGTAATCCCAGCACTTTGGGAGGCCGAGGCGGGCGGATCACGAGGTCAGAAGATAGAGACCATCCTGGCTAACACCGTGAAACCCCGTCTCTACTAAAAATACAAAAAACTAGACGGGCGCGGTGGCGGGCGCCTGTAGTCTCAGCTGGGAGGCTGAGGCAGGAGAATGGCGGGAACCCGGGAGGCGGAGCTTGCAGTGAGCCGAGATCGCGCCACCGCACTCCAGCCTGGGCGACAGAGCCAGACTCCGTCTCAAAAAAAAAAAAAAAAAGACTAAATACACACCGTCTTCTGCATTGTTACATGTGGTGTCAGAAACTCTATTTTTTCATCTTTTATATTCACTTGCTCCATATAGTTAACATCATTTCCTCAAGGAAAGAAACACAGAAGAAAAAGTGGCGGTACTTCCTTTCTGTGGAACAATAGCCCCAATTAGTATAGGTCACGTTGCTTAGAGCATGAGACAGACATGACGATGAGAAAATTTATCTGGTAAGTTTCTTCCTAATTTTGGATTTATCAGACCATCATAATTATATTCATTTTCTTTGTTAAATCAATTCAAATCTATATTTTTTTCTTTCTTTATAGTCAGCCTCAGGAGATATTGATTTCACCTTTGATAAAAAAGAACTGAAAAATTGTGACTAACATTATTGTTTTGGCTAACGGCAGTGCTTTAAAATGTATGGTTATTCTATGTGTAACTAGAGCACTTTACAGATTTTGAAATACAAATAAATATTTGCTAGATATCAACAGATTAGTTCTTCCAGGTTATGATTGTGTCTGTCCCCTAATCTCTGCTTGTCTCTCATAATTATTGTACTGCTGCAATCAATAGGTGAACACTATCAAAGACAGTTTTGATTTCCTAAAATGTGCTGTTAATTCAATTCAAATTCATAATCCAAGTTATCTGATTTGTTTTAGGGCTGATCTTTTCTTTTGAGAGTCTGTACACCTGGGGATCCTTATAGCCATAAAGGAAGTATCATTAGCAAGAGCTATGCATTAGGAGTTGGGAGGTGAAACCAATAAGTGGTTTTGTGGTTGTGGGCCATAATCTCATAATCTCTGCAGCTAGTTTCTGCTGTTAAAAAATGGAGGTATCTCCTCAAGTTTTCTTACGAGCATTTGGAGACAATACAATGGGAAAGATCATTGAACATTATAAGAGCTGTATCTATGCAAATTTTAAAAATTGTTAAAAGTGATGCTGGTACAAATACAAGATATATGTTGTTATCATAGTTACTGTGTTTATATTACCTTTAGGCAAATATTAATATTAGAAGAGTCTTTGAAAACCTGCAGAGTTATAGAAAGGGAAGATATACTGCAATCATATGATTCCATTAAACACGATCTTTGTGTTTAAGCATTTGAAAACACACTTCTAGATTAAGACTCTAAATGGTGCTTGATAATGATAGATTTTTATGTAATTAAAATAACTTTATGGAATTAAAGTATGCCACCTCATTGCTGACTGCAAATGAGGAACTGAAAATAATCACTTGTTCGTGTTTTCATTTTTCAACTGGAAATATCTCTTTCTGGCCATGCATCTGTAAAGACTTAGTACATTTTGTTCTTCTAATCTACACAGGAAGGCCCTAGCTTATAAATGGGTTGTGTTCCAAAAGTACATTTTAAGTAAGTTTTTTGGAACAGAGAGAGCTCTTTTCTTCTCCCAGTTAAAAGGACAAAAACAAACCCTAAAGGTTCTAGGATTTTCCACTTTCTTGACCTTGCTCAAATTTTCTCAGGCTAGAAGTTTGAATCCTGCCTGTTCATCAAGGCCCCAAACTGTCTGTTGAGAGCAGAGATTATATCCCATTTAGTTTTTATTTTTATTTTTTGTAGAGACAAGGTCTTGCTATGTCACCCAGGCTGGTCTTGAACTCCTGAGCTCAAGTGATCCTCTCATCTAGGCCTCCCGTAGTGCTGGGATTACAGGCATGAAACACTGTGTCTGGCCCATGCATCATATTTATTTGTGAGAACTGAAGTGTCCCCAAGTTTTCAGCCCTTCCAGGTCATCCATTTCTTTAATGTAGAAATGTAGTAGCAAAAGCCCCCACTCCACAGGACGGAAGGAGCTATCCTCTTCCCTGTGACTGCTGAGGGTCCTGGGGGAGGACCTTGATCTTGGTTGTTGCTTTTTCTCCTCTGCTCTGCCTACTCCACATTCCTCTGTAGGTTTTACCCAAACAACAGACCAGGGCCACAGGTATCGAAGAAAAGGCTGAGGAGAATTAGCAGATCTTGGTGATGTAACACTCTGCAAAGGAAGAATATTGAAAATTGTGTGTAGCTCATATGCTCCTAGAGACCAGCCCGTGCCAGACATGGCATCCACCACATTCTCTGCATGTCCACCATTCACGGCCTTTGTGTCTCCAAGGCCCACTCTTCTTTCCTCTATGGGAGTGCCCTGGGTTCTCAAAGCCCAAGCTCCAGTATCCCTTCTTCCTTCTTCTGGCTCATTAGTAAAACAAGAGAAAAAATCAGTTGACATATCTCTCAGAAACTTGTTGCCATCTCCATCCCCACCAATTTACACCAGGAAGAAAAACATTAGTATCCAGAATAATTAGCCTGTTTGAAGCTTTGGATAATTTTGCCAGTGTTTAAGACTGCTTCAAGAGTATGCACAAAAAATGTGACTAACAGCTGCATCACTGAAAGTACTCAAGAGCAATCCATTGCGAACAAATAAGAAGTTGACTTTTCTTAGAAATCACACCCTTAGAAATCACAGGAAATAAATTGCTTCCTCCCATTGATTCATTTATTTCCCTCATCTCTTTTAGCCAATCTATAAGTTTTGTTGATTGTGCTACTTAGAAGTCTCTCAAATATGTGTTTCCTCTGTATCCACCATGCCACCTGTTCTGGAATAGACGCTAACAACCTGAACCATTGCAATAGTTTTATTACATAGGTCTCCATAGTTTCAGTCTCTTCTCAGACTCATATCTTTTATAAAGGGACAAATGGCAAATAACTTAGGCCCTGTGGTCATACAGTCTGTTATAACTACTTAAAATTGCCATTATAACTTCTAAAGCAGCATACACAATATATAAACAAACGGATATGCCTGTGCTTCAGTAAAACTTTATGGACATTGAAATTTGAATTTTGTGTGTTTCATCTGACATGAAATATTATTCTTGTTTCCATTTCTAACCCCCTTTAAATTAACTCACAGGTTGTAGAAGAGCAGGTGGTGGACCACATTTGACCCACAGGCTCTAGTTTTAAGTCTCTTGCTTTACACTGTCATAAGTGACATTTCCAACAACTGCAGAAAGAGTTAAGTTTAAATTGCTCAGCAGAGCATAGTGGTCCTTTGCTTGCATCATTGCCTGCAACCTATGTTGTTGTTCTTATCTCTAACCTTTTCCTCTAACTTTGGTGCTCCCTATGCTTTGGTAACCCTGGATTATCGTTTGTGATTCTAAAAGTACTGCAAGGATGTGAACACCTATATGCCCTTCCTTATGTTATACAATTTGTCAGAAAAACTCATCCCCTCCATAATTTGTCTAATTAGCAGACTTCCATAAGATACATACCAAATACTGTATTTTCATTATAATTTTCTCTGAATTCTCAGCAGAAAGTGTTACTCTTTTATTTGCATTCCCATGGCACTTGTATACACACAGACACAGACACACACACACGCGCATGCACACACGCACACTTTTTTGTGACAGGGTCTGACTCTGTCACCCAGGCTGGAGTGCAGTGGCATGATCATGGCTTACAGCAACCTCATCCTCCCTGGCTCAAGCCATCCTTCTACCCTAGCCTTCTGAGTAGCTGGGACTACAGGTGCACACCACCATGCCTAGCTACTTTAAAAATTTTTTTTTGTAGCGATGGGGTTTCACCATGTTGCCCAAGCTGGTCTCAAATTCCTGAGCTCAACTGATCCATCCCCCTTCAGTCTCCCAAAGTGTTGGGATTACAGGTGTGAGCCACCATGCCCGGCCCTGTATTCTTCTGCACAGAGATTAATCTTTAAACATTAATAGTTTAAAGATTTCTTTAAAGAGTTTAAAGAAACTATAAAGGTTTCTTGCTTTTTTTCTTTCTGAAAAATCACTGATCTTTATTCCTCTCACCATGAACTAATTAGCACATAGAAAAGTGCTCAATAATTTTTTGTGGAACAGACCACTTGCCCTTGTTGTTTATTGGTGATAAGTTGACATTACCATCATTATTTTATTTTTCAGATTGTTCAGGTGGAAAACAATGATCTGTGTAATCACAATCTGTGCAATCACAAATCATGACATGGGGCTAAAAAGTTATTCAGTATTATCTCTTATAATTTAGTACATTTTGTTAGAGTTCTTTTTTTTTCTGAGCGTTTATCCTTATTCTTGCTTTACCACTTTTGGAAAATATTCCTCTAGCTCAATGTATCTGGTACACATAATGTCGACTCTATCCAGAAAATCAAGAACTCTTTGATGTTGAGATTTGAGATATCCTGGGGATATTTTCCAGTTTTTATTTTACTTACTGGTTGGTGTCTTGGCATCATGGTCATTTTGATGATTTTTTTTTCCCAAAATGGGTCCTAGTAAAGGAAAGATATATGTGAGAGAAGTAACATATTAAACTTCTGTTAGTTATACAAATTTTAGTATGAACTAAAGGGGAAAAATAAATTTTACATGGAGGATTATCAACATACAAAAGTTCTGAGCTCTCCTGGTTTTGAATAAGACTATTGTCTTAAAATCATCGTCATTCTGTCATATTGTGTCAAGGGTATCTTAGCATAATAAATATAGGTAGCAGTCTATTTTTTCAACATGCAGTACTCTTGAATACTAAAACTTGTGTAGTTAATTTGCATATAAATTTTCTGCATGTAACAGAATGATGCAACTGTCATGTAAGATGAACCCTATAATTGTTAAATAATGCTTTTTATACAAAGAGCTCCTCTATCAATTTCCCTCATCAGTTATTCTGGGAGCTGCTACATTTTGGGTTATTCTCTTTGCAATAATCTATAGTCCTGGCTCATTTGGCCTGAAGTGATGGATAGTAATGTGTCAACACTCATAATTAAGGTCATAAGAGGAAAAATAAGAAAACCTTTATTTACTTCCTTGCTACTTTATAATTTTATAGGTGATATTTCTAGGTTATTAGGTCTGCTAATGTATTTCTCAAGTATTTTAAAACACATGCTAACTTAATATTTTACTTATTCTTTACGCTAATATATTAAAAAATGTGTGTGTATGTCTTTAGCAGTGAAAATAGTTTTTTTTTTTTTTTTTTGGTAAATGGTCTTCAATATTTGCTGTGTTTTCAATGTATCTCCTAAAGTTTGTTTTGGAAACTTAATCTGCAATACTAACATTAAGATGTGAGAATTTTAAAAGAATTTAAAGAGTTGATTAGGTCATGAAGGATCTGTCCTCACATATTGGTTAATGTCATTACTGCAGGAGTTTGTTAGAGCAAGAATGGACTTGTTATAAAACTGAATTGAGCCTTCACTCTCTCTCTCTCACCTATACACATGCTGTCTCTTGTCCTTCCACCTCCTGCCATGGGATGATGCATCTAGAAGTCCTTTGAGAAATGCTGGCACCTTGATGTTGGACTTACAGCCTCCAGACCTGTGAGGAATAAATTTCTGTATAAATCACGTGATCTGTGGCATTCTGTTACAGCAGTGCAAAGTAGACTAAGGCAATGTCCCATGTTTTTTGATTCTTTCAAGACACCATCTAACTTAAAATCCGAATTCCTGGGTTATTTACTGGCTCTGCCATTTACTAGCTTTGTGATCATGGGTGAGTTTCTTAACTGCCCTCTGCCTCATTTTATTCATCCATAAAATGGGATAATAATAGTATGTCATAGGTTGTTGTAAAGACTCAACTAATACAGGTAAAGTGCTTATAACAGTACCTGGTAAATGTAAAAGATCAATAAATGCTTTTATTAAGTATTTTATTGTTACTCTTTGTGATTTATTGCATTTCTCTTAACAAACTCTTTCATTGAGTTACTGTAACATCCAACCAGATGACCAGAAGAGTGAAAAATATGTAAAAAAATTCTATTTGATATTATAGAAGTAACAGTATAATACTTGTTTTATTGCAATTCTAGCTTTTCAATTCATGTTTTTCTTAGATATGTATCAGATTGTACTATTTCTAGGTCATCACTCTTCTTATTTTGTGTTTGTTTTTATTTTTTTCTTTGCCTCCAAATCCATTTAAACTTCCATTAATACATTATGGAGGCTGGGCATGGTGGCTCACATCTGTAATCCTAGCACTCTGGGAGGCTGTTGGTGGGGGAAGACGGGGGCGGATCACTTGAGGTCATGAGTTTGAGACCAGCCTGGCCAACATGGTGAAACCCTGTCTGTACTATAAATACAAAAAAAAAAAAAAAAAAAAATTAGCCAGGTGTGGTGATACACACCTGTAATCCCAAATACTTGGGAGGCTGAGGCATGAGAATCACTTGAGCCCGGGAGGTGGAGGTTGCAGTGAGCTGAAATTGCACTACTGTATGTCACCCTGGGTGACAGAGCGTTACTCTGTTTCAAAAATAAAACAAAACATCATTGACACCTAATAGACTTATGTTTTCTTATTTTCATTTATTCATAAGTACAACTTACCTTGAATTATTGTTAGACATGAGAAAAACACCACAGAGATATTCTGCCAGAGACAAGCTAAAATTAACTTCAGTAGAAAGAAATAAAATTAATCTAGTCAAATTGGTTATTTGTCATATAAGAGAAAAGAAAATTTACAGAATTCTAACTTGGGAAGTTTTAGACATTATTTCTTTGAATTTTTTTCCTCAGTCCCACTCTCTTGCTCCTCTGCAATTCTGGTAAAATAAATGTTAGAAATTTTCTTCAAGTCTCACAGGTTCCTGAGCCTCTTTCATTTGTTTTCCTGCTCATTTTCTGGCTGATGTTCAGACTGGATAATTTCTATTGTCCTGCAAGCTCACTAATTGTTTCTTCTCTCCTCTCCCTTCTACGGTCAAGTCTGTTCAACGAGTTTTAAAATTTGAGTTATTGGAATTTTCAGTTATCCAAATTTTCCATTTGGTTCTTCTTTATATTCTTTATATCTCCACTGAGATTTTTTTTTTTCACATGTTTCAAGTATGTTTGCATTTTTTCTTTAAAGCATGTTCATGATGGATGATTGCCTTAAAATTTTTGTCAGAAGATTCTAACATCTCTGTCATCTCAGTGTTGACATCTATTTACTACCTTTTTGTTCATATTAGGTGGGATTTTCCCACTTCTTAATATAAGTAATTTTAAACTTAAAATTTGGAAATTTGGGGTATTATGGTATGAACCTTTGAATCTGAAATATTCCATTTTACTTGGCTTCCTTGGACACTGCTCCAGCAGGGGAAGGGATTGGTCATGAACTTGTTACTGCCATTTTGGGGGGAGGTCTAGATTCGTCACTTAGCCTTCATTGGCATGAGGAGCTAGGAGGTGGGATGGGAGAAGGGTCTCTTCGTTACTACTGCACAGGCTCCTCACTAGGCCTCAGCTGATTAACACCTTTGCTGGATGGGGCAGGAGAGCCTTGGGGTGGGAGTGGAGAGAGATTGGGAGGGACTAAACTCATTGGCACTGGGCAGTGGTGAAAGTCTTAATTCTTTACCAGGCCTCCTTTGTCACTACTGGGTATTAGAAAGGATGAGGGTACCTCACTACCACTGGGTGGGGTGGAAATCTTGCTAGTATGAGGTGGGGTTGGGGTTGCAACTTTTTCTCTGACGTTCAACTGGAGCAAAGCAATTATCTAAACATTTTCTTTCTTGCTAGGCTTTCCCTTCCCTGATACTGGCGTGGGAGAGGAGGCATATATTGAGGCCTTTGTTTTTCCATCTGTGCCCAGTGATGTTTCAGGGTTGCTGGCTTTTCCAGCTCTGAATATGGGAAATATGAAACCAAAAGAAAACACAGAAAACCCGCCACTGTGTCTTTCCTTGGGACCCAAATGCCTAGCTAGTTGGCGGTCTTCTTTCCACCTTTCAGTGTCTTCTCATGTTTGTTATATACATAATGTGCAGAGACTTTAGTGATATTTAGAGGGATAGGGAAAGTAGAATTCAGCCAACCAAGACTTCTAACTAATATGAAAATATATTTGAATGTTTGAGATGTGTGGACATTTCCAGCAAAATTACACCAAATTGCTCAAATAAGTCAAATAAAACTTTTACTCCTAACCTGTGATACTGATCTACCATATAACAGAAGTAGAAAAGAAAACCTACTCCACATTTCTTACACAGCAAGTTGACATTTTCTTAATGAGAATAATTTTAATTTTATCATCAGATCTTATAAAATCCTATTAGCACTTTACATCCAAACTGATGTAAAAAAAATGCCTGGAATATTCTACATACAATAGGGTTGACTCAGTTATAAATGCAAAATCACGTTTATTACCATTTTCTCCTCTTTTGTACCAGAGGAGAAAATGGCAATGTTTGATTAAAATTAACCAGATCTGTGGACTTTTCTACCCTTCAACGATTAGCCCAAGAATAAGCCGGGACAAATTTTCTATAAAGCAAATCTAACACTTAACATACCAATTAGAATGAAGACATGCCATACCCATTTTCAGCATATTTAATGTTTTACAGTATTTTTATCCTAAGTTCAATTATATGAACATATATTCACTATTTATCAATCAACTGTAAGTTTCCCAAAACTGTATTGGATGTTACATAGTACTAGGTAAGAGTTTGTTGTCTATTCTCCTCAGCCTGTAGATTGTCCTTTTAATGTGTCTGTGGCACATTGGGGTTGGGGTACTGTTTGTAGCCATGGACCAGTTTTTAAAATTATAGTCCTAAATGATCTATGTAGAAGCCAATCTCTCATTTGAATGGAGTGTCAGTACATGACTGTGTAAAACCAAGGCAGGATGTTTTATATATCTGATCTTGAAGAGTCATCCTAGTGTATCCTTGGGAGAATTTGATTATATGGGTAGTTATAACAATTGCTCATGGCCATAGCTGTTTTGGGCATTTTTGTGAGAATGTTAGAAATTAATCCTATGGCTAAAATTCAGTGGATCAAACTGAATTGCTGCTGGAGTCTCAGAATGTAAAATTAAAAAAAAAAAAAAAAAAGAGAAAACCTCCCTAGGTAAATTCCTTGACAGCCCTGTCAATGAGGTATTGAAAAATTTTAAAAATAGTCCCTTATCAGCTGTATAGACATGGTCCATGAGCTTTAGTGTACATATTTTCATGTCTTCTTTTAAAAACAAAAGAAAGCTAGTTCCCTCTGGCTACTGTTAATTTCCACTGAAAGGATATAAAATACTAGCCACTATAGATGTTTTTTCAAATATGCACTGACCAAAATCCCAAAGAATAGCAAAACCTCATTTTATGAGACTTTTGTTGATACTATATGTCTCCTCAAATGTACAGTTTATATTATGAACAAGAGCCTTTGCCTGATTTTGATTCATTGCAAATTTATACCACAAAAAGGGTACAACTGGAAAAATGCACTGAGGAAGTCAGCTGAGAATAATATACCCTTATTTATGTTTTCTCTCTTTATTACTGTTCAGTATACTGAAACATATTGCCCATGCTAAGGAAGAGTATGTTGGCAAAAGAAGCGGAATAAAAGGCATTTATCCATTTTATATTTTATAATTGGTAGGTTATGTTTGTTTAAAATGATATGAATTCATCAAAACCATTGCCATTAAAGATGCATATCAAATTAGTACTTTTCCAATGAAAAGAGAGTGCTTTAAAATGTTGCCATTAGAAACAGAATTAAAACAAAACCCATATGATCATCTCAGTAGATGCAGAAAAGTTTTGATAAAATCCAGCATCCTTCATGATAGATACCCTAGACAAAGTATGCATCAAAGGAACATATCTCGATATAATGAGAGTCATCTATGACAAACCCACAGCCAACATCATACTGAGTGAACAAAAGCTGGAAGCATTCCCCTTAAGAACAGGAAGATAAGGATGCCCACTCATCATTCTCATTCAACACCGTACTGGAAGTCTTAAGAGCAATTAAGCAAAATGAAAGAAATAAAAGGCATCCAAATAGGAAAAGAAGTCAAATTATGTCTTTGTTGACAATATGACTTCATACCTGGAAATCCCAAGAGACTCCACCAAAAGGCTCCTAGAACTAATAAGCGACTTCAGTAAAGTTTCAGTATAGAAAATCAATATGCAAAAATGAGTAGCATTTTTATACACTAGTAGAATTCAAGCTGAGAGCCAAATCAAGAATGTAACCCGATTTACAATAGCCACAAAAATATTAATATAAAATACCTAGGAATACAATCTCTAACCAAAGAGGCGAAAGATATCTTTACATGAGGAACTACAAAACACTGCTGAATGTGTTTTTAGATGACACAAACAAATGGAAAAACATTTCATGCCTCATGGATTGGAAGAATCAATATAGTTAAAATGGCCATAGTGCTCAAAGCAATCTACAGATTCAATACTATCCCTATCAAATTACCAATGCCATTTTTCACAGAATTAGAAAAAAACTATTCTAAAAATCACATGGAACCATAAAAGAGCCCTAATGCCAAGGAAATCCTAAGCAAAAAGGACAAAGCTGGAGGCATCACATTACCTGACTTCAAACTATATTATAAGGCTACAATAATCAAATCAGGATGATATTGGTGCAAAAATAGACACATAGAACAATGGAACAGAATACAGAGCCCCAAAATAAAGCTGCATACTTATGACTGACTGATATTTGACAAAGTCAACAAAAATAAGCAATGAGCAAAGTACTCCCTTTTCAATAAATGGTGCTGGGATAACTGGCTAGCCATATGCAGAAGGATGAACCTGGACCCCTACCTTTCACCATATATAAAAATTAACTCAAGGTGGATTAAAGATTTAAATGTAAGATGTCAAACTATAAAAGTCTAAAACAAAACCTAGAAAATACCTTGTTCAATATAAGCCTTAGGCAAAGAATTTATGACTAAGTTCTCGAAAGCAATTGCAACAAAACCCAAAATTGACAAATGGGACCTGATTAAAGAGCTTCTGCACAATCAGAAACTATTAACAGTGCAAACAGACAGTCTACAGAATGGGAGATAATATTAGCAAACTATGCATCCAACAAAGGTTTGGTATTCAGAATCTATAGGGAAGTTAAATCAACTAGCAAAAACAACCCCATTAAAAAGTGGGCAAAGGACATGAATGAACACTTCTCAAAAGAAGACATGCAGTGGCCAAGAAGCATGAAAAAATGCCCATCATCACTAATCATCTGAAAAATGCAAATTAAAATCACAATGAGATACCATCTCACACCAGTTAGAATGGCTATTACTAAAAAGTCAAAAAATAACAGACGTTGGTGAAGCTGTGGAGAAAAGGGGAGGTTTATACGCTCTTGGTGAGAATACAAAGTAGTTCAGCCACTGTGGAAAGCAGTTTGGAGATTTCGCAAAGAACTTAAAAGAGGACTACCATCTGACTGAGCAATTCAACTACTGGGTATATACCTAAAGGAAAATAAATCATTTTACAAAGAAGACATGCACTCATGTGGTCATTGCAGCTCTATTCACAATAGCAAAGATACGGAATCAACCTAGGTGCCAGTCAATATTGGATTGAATAAAGAAAATGTGGTACACTGTCGAATACTATGCAGTCATAAAAAGAATGAATGAATTTCTTTTGAAGTCACATGGATACAGCTGGAGGCCATTATCCCAAGTGAATTAATGCAGGAACAGAAAAGCAAGTACTGCATCTTTCTTACTGATAAGTAGGAGCTAAACATTGGAAAATGGACATAAAAATGGAAACAATAGACATCGGGGACCGGACCACAAGACAGTGGAGGGAAGGAGGAGGGCATGGGCTAAAAAACTACATATTGGGTATTATGCTGCCTACCTGGGTGATGAGATTATTCATATCCCAGTGTCTTGCGCATGTACCTCTGAATCTAAAATAAAAGTTGAAGTTATAACAAAATACATCAAATATGTTCTACCACAATAAAGATGTTTGATTACAAAAATATTTGAAACATTTCTGGTTTCTAATTGTTTTCATAGCCTGCATTAAAATAAACATCCTCTGCTGTAGCAAATCTTTAGGTTTTGAACATAGGTCGCTAAGTCACTTGAAACAAAGTCTTTTACATTTTAATACTTAAAATCATGTAGTTTATGAGGAGCTGGAGAACTATCACAATGGGGAAGCAAACCACAAAGTCAGTTTCCTATTTTTAAGTTGTGTTATAGAGAAAGTTATTCAGTTTTCTACATAATGAAATTGACTGACCTTTTGTGATGAATTAGACATTAACTGGGCCACTGATGGTGGATAGAATGCTCACTAGAATGCCTTTTCTTAAGATTTGCGAACACTCGCTTTTTTCATCTTGGGCAAATAATGGTTTCCACTGTGGATGAGGATTCAGGTCTTTTGTAAACATGAGATCTTAACATTGCTTACTGTGTTAGTCAGGAACACATTATCTTGTGATTTTTTTTTTTTTCCGGAGCTATCTCTAACACTAAAAAATTCAAGGTCTAGTCTTTATAAAATATGTTATAGAGTTTGTTATATTTAAGAGTGTGTCTCGAGCCATCATTTAAAGAGTTATATAATTGTCTATTTCGATGTACCAAATCTCTGACCTTTCCAGTTTTCTGTCTTCTAAGATTATGATCATGTATCTTTAACCTCCCTCATTTTTTTGTCAGAGAACTCTGGTTTCTGCCATTTGATTTTTGTATACTGTTTATTATCCTAACTATCCTGTTTCTGGATTTTATAAGTTTTCTCTGTAAATAATGATGATTTTGTGTAAAGTGCAACAAATAACTTGATAATATACTTCAAAATTTGCAATAATCTTCTTTTGTCTTCTTCAGCATTAAATAATTTGCTAAACCCTTATTCCATGCTGGAGTAGAAGTAGGAATTAAAAGAGATAAACAAGAGTTGATATCTCCATACTCATGGTGTGAGGACGGGGACAAAGGAGCAAGTCAGATAAATAACTTGAACATGATTTAAGGAAAGCAGTAAGAAGAGAACTAAACAGAGTACAATAGGGAGTCAAAAGAGGAAATGACTCATTTTCTCTGCAGGGAGTGGAAAAAGTTTTGCAGAGAGAATATATTTAAACTAGCTCTTCCCAATAGTGATCAAATGGAGAGGATTGGGCATCCTAAGAAAATGGAGTAACAAATAGCAAATCCGAGAAGATCAAAAGCAAATGCATTGATTTTTGGACAATGACAAATCATATAATGTGATTAAACTATGAGTGAGAATGTGTGTGTGTGTGTGTGCGTGTGTGTCATGCTATTGGAAGGCAGGTCATAGCTGTGGATCTCAGGGTGACAGGAAATGTAGAGAACAGAGGCTGGTAATCTATTTTTTCCAATAAAAATACAGCAATTATATAAAATTAAATGGAATCATATGCATACAGTTTAAATCAGCTTGTCCAACCTGTGGCCCACAGTGTGCGTGTTGCCCAATACAAATTCGTAAACCTTGTGAAAACGTGGTGAAAATTTTTTTGCAATTTTTTTTTAGCTCATCAGCTATCAGTGTAATTTATATGTGTCCCAAGGCAATTACTCTACTTCCATGTGGCCCAGGGAGGCCAAAAGATTGGATACCCTGGTTTAAATCATTATGGACTGAACATTGCCATAACCTAGAAATCTCCAATCCACTTTTCCTGATTACATCTCCCCTGCCTTCTTCCAGCATTAATTAGAATGTGTTAATCATTTCCTTGCTTTCCTCTATAGTTTCTACCTTTCAAGTGTGTATCCCTAAACTACAATGTTGCTTTTGTGTGTTTTTGAACTTCTATGAGTGGAATCATTTTGTGTGTAGTCTTGGGTAACTTGCTTTATTATTTATTATTTTTTATTGACAAATTGTAATTGTAAACATTTATGAGGTACAGTATGTATACAATGGGGAATGATGAAATCAAGCTGATTAACATATCACCTCAGCTGATTAACATATTACCTATCATTTTTTATGGTGAGAAATTTAAATTTGCTCTTTTAGTTACTTCTAATTATACATTATTGTTGACTATAGTCACCCTGCTGTGAAACAGATATCAAAACCTATTTTTTCTGTCTGAAACTTTGTACCCTTTGATTAACAGCTCCCCATACCTTCCCTTTGTCCATCCCCAAGCCTCTGGTAACCATCATTCTACTCTCTACTTTGATTAGTTCAAGTATTCAAGTGTCTACACATAAGTGAGATCATAAGTTATTTGTCTTTCTGTGCCTGACTTATGTGTGACTTGCTTTAACTGATAAATAGTATGTTTTTAAAATTTCTTTGTATAGATGTATTATAAGGAGCAGAATTCTCTTGTAAAGATAATGTATAACTCATAATTTCATTAGTTTTATAATCTCACAGTTGATGGACACAATGGTTGTTTTGATTTTTATGAGCAATGCTTCTATGCAATCTCTTCTTCTTTATGTGTAAGAGTTTAGGGTATATACCTAATTATGGAATATATAATAACCTTCTAATGTTCCTTTGAGAAATATTTTGAGTAAGGAGGGTGCTGACTCCCCCAAAGAAACTAAAGATACATATTCTGCCTATTGGGATGGATGGTCATGCTCTAATGCTCTTTTTGTCTCCAGGAGAAGCTGAAAGCAGCTCCTGCTAACCATGACTTAGCTGGATGGAGTTAGGTTAGGCAGTTGTTCAGTTTTGCTAGAGAATTATTGGTTAAAATAATTTACATTCCCATCAGCAGTGGTGAGGATTTACATTGTTTCTTTTGCAAATGATACTTGGTATTAAGTGGCCATAATTTTTGGCTAATATGGTATGAGTGTGCAATGAAATCTCTGTTTTTGTGTTTCTTTGATTATAAATGAGATGGAACATCTTTTCATGTGATTATTGGTCATTGGTGGTCTTCTCTGAAATTTTTAATCAATTCTTTTTTATCATTTTTTATGGGGTCACTTTTCCTGTGCATATACAGAAGTTCTTTGTGTTTTTTGAATACTAACCTTTTGCCCATTTTGTGTGTCACAAAATTTTCTCATAGGTTATAGTTTAGTCTTTCTGCATTCTGAATGGTGGTGATTTGTTTATATTTTAGTTTACCTGAGTGTTTTCCCTTTTTAATAGGTGAAGTCTGTTGGTTTCATATTTTAAGATCCTTTTTACAGTTTGGACTTCACTCTGATGGTAATACGGAGTCATCAGGAGACAGTGGATCCAGAGATGGGAGACCAGTTAAAAAGCATCTGCAAAAATGCAGATTATGAGGGCTTGAAGGTAAACACTTGCAGTAGGAGTTAAAATGAAGAGGCATTTGGAGTGCTGTTTAGAATGTGGAACTGACAACCGTCGATATGTGAAAACGTCTCTGAGCATAGAGTTTAGGGACAAGTATCTTAGTTTATAATGCCATTAACTAGAGGGATTATTGGCATAGATATTTAAAATATGTTAATTTTGAGACCATTGAACTATAAGATCTTCTGAGAAGGTAAGATGTGGGTCTGGCTCTCAATAGTACATGCTGCAAGGTGATACATTAATCTAGGAGTTATTCACAGGAAGTAACTAAAGCCATGGAAAACCACTTAGGAGACATTTAGAGTCTTGGATAGTCTAATTTCCACAAAAAAGGGACAGTGTTTATCTTTTTCTCTGCTTTGTCAACAGTATCCAGCGAAATACATGATACAATAGGTGCTCAGTAAATATGTGTTGAACTAATGGATACCTTGAACGCTTATTTAAGAGCATGAGAAGGAGGGAGTAGCTAGGAAAGGAGCAAATTAAAAACTTGGGAGAACAAACAAACTGAGTGGTGAGGCTAATGAAGACCATTTTCAACAGAATCAAGTGACACAGAGTGGGAGAATAATTTCTGTTGACCAGTTGGAATAGATGCCTGATTTCAGAGGTGAGGAATGGTAGGAATTAGGGGGTAGACATAGCAAGATAGCCTATGTTTCACTGTGTGGCAAGACAGAATATTGTGGTACCTGGTCCCTGCTAAGGAGTGCATATTGACGGATTAGTTCAGTTCTAGGTTAATACCCATAAAACAGATTAAGTGCTAACATGGAGATTGTCCAAAGAAATGGATTAGAGAGAAGATAGGAAAGGATTAACAGAACAGAAGGGCAGCTTAGAGCTAAGCAAGAAGGAAACCAAGGAATGAAAATCCAAGGAGCAAACAATGGCTTGGACCGGGAAAGGTCATTTGGCAACAGAAACTGGAGACAGCTATGATACATGTTACAAGAAAAATTGTGTTGAGTAGTTTACAGGTAGATTCATATTATTTTAATGGGTCCCTGAAAAATTTCCTAAGGACATCCTTAAATAACTTTTATGAACCCTGACCTCTGATTAAGGTGGATGTCGGCTCAAAGGAAAGTAGTTTTAAACTAGAAGACATTCATGCATGATCATTGACCAAGAAAATGTTTTTGGTAAGGATTGAGACTCACTATTTCGAACCAGTTTAAACATACTTAAAGAAAAAATAATCCCAGTATCCTCTGAGTTTAATTCATTTCAAAAAGGATGGATTAACAGGGAGAGTCCTAGGATTCCAAAAATTTGAATGAATTGCTCCAGGGCGCTAATGCTTGGAGAAGAAAAGTCACCTACAGGTCAGTGGAGATTTGTTCTGCCAGTTACTTACATTAAGACTTAGAGGGAAATTATGACCCAAAACTGACCTTTATTATAGTCTAAACAGATAAGCTAGGGCTAACTTTCACAATTTTGTTTTGTAAAGGATTTTTTTTAAAGGCAACTACAGAAAGCATTCTACAATTATTTTCTGAACAAGTTCTTGTTTGTTTGTTTGTTTTCTTTACTATGAGTGCTTCCTTGAGTTCTTTCCAGTCTTTGTTTAGTTTTGTGGTCTTTTCCAACCTAGATTTATAGAAATAAGACCCACAATTGTTCAAATTCTGCAAAGAAAATGTATCTCAAATCTTGTCACTCATCTGTCAATGTTTGACGTGGAACAACTGCTTTTTCATATGCTGTCCTGAGTTGAATAGTGATCTTCGAAGATTCGTGTCCTTCTTAGAACCTCAGAATGTGAACTTACTTGGAAACAGGGTTGTTGCAAATATGAGTTAAGATGAGATTATACTAGAGTAGGGAGTACCCTTACTCTAGTATGACTGGTGTCCCCATAAGAAGAAGAAAAGAGACACAAAGAGAGACATGATAGCGCCATGTGACGATGGAGGCAGAATTTAGAGTGGTGTTTCTAGGCCAAGGAATGCCAAAGATTACCAGCAATAATGGACATTAGAAGACAGTCATGGAATTGATTTTGCCCTAGATCCTTCAGAGGGAGTGTGACTTTGCTGGCACCTGGATTTTCAGACTTCTGGCCTCCAAAACTGTGAGAGAACACATTTCTGTTGTTTTAAGCTAACCAGTTCATATAACTATTACAGCTGTCCAGGAAAGGAATACATGTACCATTGGTTTCTTTAAACAATTCAGGGATAAAAGGCGGTTGGTCCACTGCAGACTTCTCAAATGCCTGTTTGAAAATTTGATGGATAGGTAAAAACAGAATTGGGAAGAGTGATGCTTAAGAGCAGGCGGGAAATAATCACAATCTGCTTAGATTAGTATGATAATTTTAGATTGCTACCAAGCAGTCAGAAAGTTAAATAAATCATAGTTTTCACCTGGTTCTTTAAGATTTGTTGGCTGTGGGAGGTAGACTCCAGAAAACTCACTTGATCTGGGATACATAGCCATTTGTGTCTTGCCATGAGATTTTTTAGATTTGAAGGTGTTGCCTAGGTAACTTGTCCATGTTGAGCAATTCTGGTATGAACAGAAACGGAACTTGCCTGACCAATTAGACCTGGTAGAAGAGGTAGCAATTTTCTGTATTAGTGTTCCAGGATGCCATAACAAAATTCCACAGACTGGGTGGCTTAAATAACAGAAATTTATTTTCTCACATTATTGAAGATGAGAAGTTTGAGATCAACCTGCAGGGTGCGACAACTTGGGAATCTTTCTCCCTGGCTTGCAAGATGGCCACCCTCTTACTGCCTCCTCACGGGCTTCTCTCTGCACATGCCCCCTGGTGTCTCTCTGTATATCCAAATGTTCTCTCCTTACAAGCACACCAGACGCCAGTCAGACTGGATCTGGGCCTCTCCTAAAGATCTTGTTTTAACTTAATTACCTCTTTAAAGGCCCTAGCTTCAAATACAGTCATATTCTGAGGCACTGAAAATTAGGTCCTGAACATACGAATTCTAGGGGCACATAAGTCAGTCAATAACAGGTATCTAGGAAGGGTCAACGTTCAAGATAATCGAGAAGTATTTATTTCTCTGTTCTATAATTGGGAAGAATAAAAATGTAAAGGGGAATAACATCAAAAAGGATAAAAATATTGCAACTTACTGAGGATGTCAAGTGAACACATTCCATGAGTTTAAAAAAGGGTTCTTGAGTTGATCCTCAGAATGGAGAAAATACAGCACTCTGTCATTTAAATGTAGCTAATATTTTCATGTGTTCTCTCAGAAATGAAATAGTAAAACAGAAATTGAATATTTATTATTGAGATCAGAGCCACTGACATTTACTACAGAAGGAAATTAGTTTCTCTGTGAAACTTTCAAGCTTTACTGTTTTCTCTGATATCTTACCACAATTGTTTTGCTCATCTATGCAAATACTCAGTAAGACATAGGGATGCTGTGTTCCTCATTCCTATCTGGATATATAATAGCCACACACAGTATCTGCTCATAAATCACACATACTAATAAAGCTTCTGTAGAGCAGAATAATTTAGACAAAGTACCAGTCTCAAGGTTGTGAAATGTGGATTCAACTATTAATATTTTCTTACATTAAGTACAAGTTGTGCAACTTATCTCCCACACTTCTTTTGCCGTTGCTGAGAAACCAAAAGACTATTGCCTATATAAAACTTTAGAATGATAGGAAATATATTCCCTTATTGATTGTCCCACTGAGAGTAGGCCATAATAGGATAAATGTCACCTGTAGGCATCAGAAGCAACATGGCAGGGATGATAGGGATGGGGGAGAAAACAGGATCTGTAAGTGATGTCTGAAAGACATTATAGGTGTAGAAAGCAAGAAGCCTTTTCCTGAAGAGTAATGCTACCTCATACTTACTGGGTGTGCCTGGCACTGTTAAGTGCTTTGCAACTATGAGCCTTCTAAGGTGGGTACTTCTTATTTCTACTAATAGAAGTAGAAATGAAATCAGAGATAAGTAAGTTGCCCAAAGTTGGCAAACCTAGCAAATGATCGACTTGGGATTTAAACCCAGGTTGTCTAAGTCCAGGGTCTACACTCTCAACCATCAGCCTGTACCATCTCTCTTAAAAGCAGGGTTAAAAACCTAGTGTTATTTAAAAGAGGTAATGGGGATCTCAAGTCCAAAGACAAAGAAGAATCAACAGGTCTCAGGTTTCAAATAATCCACTAAATTTGAGATCTGGGTGATTTGGCAATAAGGGATTATGAATTTCAAAAAGTCTACCCAAGTAGCACAGGAAACCCTCCACGGGAAAGGGTGTTATTGAAAAATGAGTAAGAGTTCTCCTCTTGCCTTCTCTCCTATGAGAGAAAATATCCTCAGTTTGTGGAAGGACTGAAACCTGAACACGATGGCAAATGGAGATATCTGAACAGAGCAGAGGAGAGATCTGGTTTTCAAGGGCTTTTTTTTTTTCTCTTTTTTTTCTTTTCTTTTCCTTTCTTTCCTTTTCTTTTTTTCTTTCCTTTTTTTTTGAGATGGAGTGGAATTCCACTGTGTCGCCCAGTCTGGCGTGCAATGGCATGATCTCGACTCACAGCAACCTCTGCCTCCAGTGTTCAACCAATTCTCCTGCCTCAGCCTCCTGAGTAGCTGGGATTACAGGCACCCACCACCATGCCTGGCTAACTTCTGTATTTTTAGTAGAGATGCAGTTTCACCATATTGACCAGGCTGGTTTCCAACTCCTGACCTCAGGTGATCCACTTGCCTCGGCTTCCCAAAGTGCTGGGATTACAGGCGTGAGCCACCGCGCCTGGCCTCTAGGGCTTTCGAGGCTTGTTCACATTCCTTGGGGCTGCAGGTTCTGCACGGCCAAAGATGTCAAAGTTTCAGAACACACGCAGCCCCTATGGAAGATTACACTCCGCATAAACTCCCAGCTATTCAGAAGAGACAGAATGGCTGCTTGGCACAGGCACTGAGTCCTGGCAAAGTCTAGCTTCCATTTAGAGCAGCTGATAGAGTGCCTCATCGATAGCTGACTTGGGGCTATCTGAATCATCCTAGGTAATTGAATCCCACATCCAACTTTTCTTGATTGCTTTCTTTTCTTGCTCTAGCTCTGACACGTTCTGGTCAAACAATCTTCTTCCTGCTTTCACCACTAATCTGGCCTCGACCTCATTCATCACCAGCACGTCAACCCCCATGGATATGTTGTCATCTTCCATTTGGAACAAGATGATATCTTAGTCACTTAATAGTTTATTATGTAACTAACTCTTTGACAGCACTCTGGGCACAATGCCTTTTCTCAACCTTGGTGCAGAACAACACATCCCGCACCACAATAGGACTGTGAACAGTTCAGAAACTCGTATTTTATAGTTGCCCTTTAGCTAGCTTAGAGTTAATTTGTTCGGTGTAACAGAATGTGCTCAGTACTCTGGTAATAAATATGAACATTATCTTATGGGCCTTTAAACCTGACATATTGTGGTGATTTCTTTCTAATCAGCAATTTAGCAAGTTGAATTAAAAAGTGTAGCATTATGGCTTCTGAATATTAAAGCATATTCACCTCCGAAATGAAATTCTATTTACTTTTATTTGTTTAATCATACAAAGTTGGATTCTGTTACCAAAATATTTTCTATAAGAAATATTTTCCTCCTTGAAAGTGGAGTTAAATTTCCTGTAAGTTCGTTTCAGATTTGACAATTCCTTTTACTTAAAAATCAAGTTTGATTTTTCTGTCTATTTTTTCCAGAAATCAAACTGCTTTTGAAGGTTGTGCTTTGCTTTAGTTAGTGTCTGATACTTTGGAGGGTCGGAGAAACATTTTTTGAATGTTTCTTTCATTTTGCAGTACCTTCCATATTGCAAAAATCAATAAAGTGCTTGCTTGCTTTTGAAATACATGATTTTGCTCTCATTACTTAATAAGAGTGCCCTATAAATGCTCCTTAATCCTTATTTACTAAAAGTTAAAAAATTGGGCAAATTCTTAAGTCACTAATCTATGCAAGAGACTTTGCCTTGCATGTGAAGCCTTAAAGAGATATTTTTATCTTTGCCCTACTTCCATGCCTTAGACTACACCAAGTATAACATAAGACCTCTTAGACATACTATAAATATTGGCTGATATATAGCTAATGAAAATCATTGAAGAAAGAAAGACTTTGCTTGTTACTAAGAAAAATCCATTAAAGAATACTGATGGACTTTCTATTTCCAAAATGCTTTACAATCATATTTGTGTTTGTTTCCCTACAATAAATCTGAACCAAGTTGGCATTTATATTCCTACTAATATTTATAAGCAAAGAAACAGGAAAATGTGAACAACTGAAGTGAATGGTGCAATCACAGAGCAAGTGTGAAAGAAAACACCCTGTTTTAAGTTTTTTGAATGGCACAAAGATTCTTCTCTGTTTGCTGCTGTACTCTCAATAAGGCCAGACTGCTTGTACCTTATTCAGCTGACCACCTTGGCATTTAGCCTGCCACTGCTGCTCATGTCACTTTCTTGCCATCTACGAACACTTGCCCTCATGGGACTAAGTGGTCCCAAGCACTATGCTTATTTCAGAGCCTGTTGCTTTTACACCCTGCCTCCCCATGTCTCAGTCATTTGAAATGCATTCCTTTTGCTCGATATAGCCGTTCCAACACTTCCCTAATAATTCCTTTTCACTATGTACCAGTCTTCAGAAGTTTCAAATTGCGTCATATCAGGTAATGTTTTTAAAGCAGAACCTGAAGATGACATAAATAGTTTGTTTTCTGCAGCACTAACCTGGCAGTAACACTTGGAATCAATTTTCAGGTCTCCAAAATAATTTGAACATTACTTAATACCACTATCTCACAAAAATAAAGTAAAATTAAGATAAGTTGTAGTCAAGAATGACTATGAAATGGAATAGTTATTTGAAGTTCAGGTATCTCATTATCTTTGCCATTTCTCTTGTTGTGGTTTTGTCTGCAATTTTTATAAGCCAATGTTTATTATATTTTTTGTAATGATGTGATTTGGAACGAAATGATTTTCTTTTCTTTTCTTTTTTTTTTTTTATTATACTTTAAGTTCTAGGGTACATGTGCATAACGTGCAGGTTTGTTACATATGTATACTTGTGCCAGTTGGTATGCTGTACCCATCAACTCGTCAGCACCCATCAATTCATCATTTATATCAGATATAACTCCCAATGCAATCCCTCCCCCCTCCCCCCTCCCCATGATAGGCCCCGATGTGTGATGTTCCCCTTCCCGAGTCCAAGTGATCTCA
>NW_016804196.1:642267-670298 GCF_001698545.2 Rhinopithecus bieti
CAGTATTGGGGTGGGAGTTACCCGATTTTCCAGGTGTTGTGTGTCTCAGTTCCCCTGGCTAGGAAAAGGGATTCCCTTCCCCTTGCGCTTCCCAGGTGAGGCGATGCCTCGTCCTGCTTCAGCTCTCGCTGGTCGGGCTGCAGCAGCTGACCAGCACCGATTGTCCGGCACTCCCTAGTGAGATGACCCCAGTACCTCAGTTGAAAATGCAGAAATCACCGTTCTTCTGTGTCGCTTGTGCTGGGAGTTGGAGACTGGAGCTGTTCCTATTTGGCCATCTTCCTCTGCACCCTGTCCCCAAATGATTTTTCTATCAACCTTCTCAGTCAGTGGAAGGTAACACACTAAAAAAAAATATGTAGTGCAGGCCGGGCATGGTGACTCACGCCTGTAATCCCAGCACTCTGGGAGGCCGAGGTGGGTGGATCACCTGAGGTCAGGGGTTCAAGACAAGCCTGGCCAACATGGTGAAACCCCATCTCTACTAAAAATACAAAAATTAGCCGGTCATGGTGGCAGGAGCCTATAATCCCAGCTACTTCAGGAGGCTGAGGCAGGAGAATTGCTTGAACTCGGAATGTGGCGGTTGCAGTAAGCTGATATCATGCCACTGCACCCCAGCCTGGGCGACAAGAGCGAAACTCCGTCTCAAAGAAAAAAGTGCAAATGCCTGGGGTTCAGTGGATTACTAGAGGAAACTATTTAATCTATTTAAAATAATTTCCGATTAGGGAAGATTCTGTATTAATCGTCTCTCAGTCTGAAGGAAGCACAGCACTTAAATCTAATGATTGGTTGACTTGGTCTATTAATGAAAAATATCATTGATACTAGTAGAATTTTAGCAAAAACAGTAAGCTATATGTGGTTATTAACATACAATATAAGGTAGTAAGATAATACTTCACTGTACTGTTGATATGTATGAATTTATACTATAAACAGTTTTGGATTAAAATAAGAACTTGATTTTTTAGTGGATTTGCATTTTTAGAAAATAGCAAACATTTTATCCTCCTCACTCTAGCATAGTCAGGAAATACAATAAATTAGCTTACATTAGCTATTACTCATTACATAAAATAATTTATCAGGGAATACATTTTAAACATTTTATAGTTTACTTCAAATTGGAGCATATCCAAATTATTTTTACAGTGTAAAGGCGTCATTGAAGACACAGTTCTAGAAACCAAAATAAAATTTCAAAATCCCAATAACTCCATCTTGTCTTTTAACCTTTGTTGGTTTTCGAAGTTGACTAAAGTCTCCAGATTTTCTCCCTCTCTCATGTCTGAACTACACTGGGACACAAGAACAGGCACACATTTGTAAATTTGCATACACTTTCAATCCATGAATTTTCAGATTAAGAATGACTACAGCATACAGAGTTTTATCTTGGATAGTTGCTAAACAAATATTAAGCTCAGAAAATTAACAGTGATTTTGAAAAATTTTCATACAGCAATATGAATGGAAACTACCAGTATATCAAACCTGTTTTGACAAATTTATTAAAAAATAACTTTGTTTCTATTGAGAAACAACTCATTTAAGCTCATTAAAGATAGGTACATTTTCCTGCTTTTAGTTTTAATAATTATTTAAGCAATGGAAATATACCTTCATTTTGATTAGAGAAATATGTTTCATAAGTTTTAAGAGAATATTTACTTATTCACAGTTCTTCAAATTTTAAATTGTGAGATTGAGAGTAGTTTGGATAATTTAAAACTTTTTTAAGAAAGCTAACTAAATCGTTTTGGCTTCATAATTTTATCATTTTTTCTGATTGTTACCTTTTATATTTAAAAAAATAATTTTTATTTTAGATTCATGGGGTACACGTGCAGGTTTGTTACAAGGGTATATTTATATGATGCTGAGTTTTGGGGCTTGAATGATCCTATTGCTCTTATAGTGATTTTAGTACCCAATATGTTAGTTTTTCAGCCCTTCTTTCCTGTCTCCCTCCTCTAACAGCCCCCAGTGTCGGTTGTTCCCGCCTTTATGTCCATGTGTACCCAATGCTAAGTCCTCACTTATAAATAAGAACATGCAGTATTTGATTTCCTATTCTTGCATTAATTGACCCAGGATAATGGTCTCTAGCTGCATCCATGTTGCTGCAAAGGACATTATTCTTTTTAGTGGCTGCAGAGTATTCCATCCTTCATAATTTTTATTGAATTATTGATGTTAGTAGAGATATTTACACACAATAGGTCCAGAAATTATTTGTGGCATTGTTGTAAGTGAAAGTCTGAATAGTATTTATACATCTATCATAAATATACAGACATTCTATAATCCTTATTAAATGCAGAAATGTTTAGAAACTTCAATCATTTGAGAAATAGGGTTCTTGTACTTCTTTGTACAAGAGTGGGTGGGCTGTTTATAATCAAGAATGAGTCTAACCCATCACTTACTAAATCTCTGGCGTTTATAACATTAGGATCAAATTCATATAAGGATCAAAAGACAAATATGGGTCCTATAGCAGTGGCATCCTCTAATTCAGAGTGACAGTAGAAGGATGGAGCCAACTACACAGTTCTTTGCTATTCTGATGATTGGATATGCTTGATTTTGAAGGACCTGTACAGTGAAAACTCTGAACTTAGTAGAGTTGTACTAGTCCATTTTCACACTGCGCTGTAAAGATACTACCTGAGACTGGGTAATTTATAAAGAAAGTAGGTTTAATTGACTCACAGTTCAGCATGGCTGGTGGGGCCTCAGAAAGCTTACAATCGTGGTGGAAGGTGGCAGGAGAGGATGCAAGCAAAGGGGAAGTCCCACACTTAAAAACCATCAGATATCCTGAGAACTCACTATCATGAGAACAGGATGGGGGAAAACACCCCCATAATCCAATTACCTCCCACCAGGTCCGTGCCTTGACACATGGTGATTACAATTTGAGGTGAGAATTGGGTGGGGACACAGAGCCAAACCATATCACCATATTCAACCAATGTGGTTTTATGAGGAGAACAAGATCTATTCATTATGGCTAAATTACCAGAGGTCAAAGAGGATCATAGTGATAAGCTGAATTACCCTCTCTTTTCTGAAAATGTTCTTTGTGCTTTATCAACATGTGATATAATTATGCCATCATATTGTCAGAGGGAATAAAAAGGTGAGGGCATTGTAATTTTAGATTTCTAACCTATGTCAGCCTAAAAGATGACATTTTTGAGGCGGACTTGACAAACTATATTGCAAAGTGACAATTAACTGAAAAAGGCTGAGCATGGTGGCTCATGCCTATAATCCCAGCACTTTGGAAGCCTAGGTGGGAGGATGGCTTGAGGCCACGAGTTTGAAACTAACCTGGTCAGCATAGCAAGACCCCATCTCCACAAGAGCGTGGTGGCATGCACCTGTAGTTTCACCTATTCTGGAGGCAGAGGCAAGAGGATTGCTTGAGCCTTGGAAATCAAGGGTGCAGTGAGTCATGATCATGCCACTGCACTCCAGCCTGGGCAATGGAGAAAACTCTGTGTCAAAATAAACAAAAATAATCACTGAAAAAGAACTCTTCTCTCCTGCCAAAGCCATATTATTGATTTCATTTTTTTCATGATTATAAGCCATTGGAAGCTTTTAAGCTGGAGAGTAGCATGTCTTAACTCATGCTTTAGAATGTAACCGTGTTGGCTATGTGGAAGAGCATCTGTAGGTTGGGAGAGCTGGTTGCAATAAGACTCATTAGGGGACTGTTCCACTGACATAGTCAAGGCAAGTCTAGCATCTAGACTAGAGCAGGAGATTCCAGGTTGAAGAGAAGACACTGGGAGACATTTGGAAAATAAAATCTAGAAGAAATAGAACCTATTTTTTTTTTTTTTTAAAAGAAACTTGACGTTAATATTAAACAATTCATCTTTTAAATTCTATTTTGGGACTCATGGATCTGGAATATAATGGAAGATGCTTTATTTCAAATCTTCCCAAGCATCCTCCACTCTTGAAGAAGAAAATCAAAAAGGAGTATGACTACCTTTGACCAACATCTTCAGCATTGCTTGAAGGCATAGAGTAATACAAATTACCTGTCAGTAGAGAAATAAACCCCAAATTTTAATACAGTTTCTGCTGCTCCTGCAGGCTTGTAAATGAGGAGAACAGGAAAGGGAGACATAAGATCGAAAAGTCTCAGTGGAAACATAAACAGATACACTCAGAAAGAGAAAGTTTGATAATAGAAATGCTGAAATATTTACCGTATTTCTAGGGCTCTGTCATTGACAACACTGGCTACAGGGAAATAAGCAGGACTGAAAGTTACAGGCTCAGAAAGCATTTGTTTCTTGGGGATAATCGGAAAAGTAAAGGAGAGGACTGTGAAGAGAAATAAACAGATGAAGGAATTATTAAGGATCTTATAGAAATGAGTAGTAAGACATGTCAACTCTTTGCCCTCCTATAACCACGACCACCACCATCCATTAAAGAAACTAAACTTTATTACACTGAACAAATAGTCTTCTAAACATCAAATATTATCCTAAGATGCCTAAAAATAGAGAAAAAACTCAATTTAATTCAAAACTGCTGTAAGAAGAAACCTAAAAATGTTAATCCAAATATTTCAACTGATGAAAATTCTCCTAAAACACCAACCATGAAACAGAATTAGAATGTAATAAAACACTACAAACTGAATTAACTGTCTTCATATAAACATTTGGTGATAAGAAACATATTTTAAATCAGTAATTCAAAAACTAAAACCAAAAAACGCAAATTGAACAAAGGAAATAAATAGAAAAAGACTGTCGGAAATAAAGATAAAAAATAACTACAAAGTGCTCACTGTAGAATATATTCAAGCAATAATTAATAAGGGACATCGAAAGACTGGGCATGGTGGTGCATGCCTGTAGTCCCAGCTACTTGAATGTGGGGGGGGGGGGGGGGGGGAGATGGGAGGATCGCTTCAGCCCAGGAATTCAAGGTCAGCCTGGACGACATAGCACCTGTCTCTAAAATTAAATTTGAAAACTAAACAATTAAAATATTTAAAAAATTAAAATAAAAATTGTAATAGTGAAATAAGAGACATTAAACAAGAAGAGGAAAACAACCAAGACAATGAACATAATACAATGAACAAAGTAAAAACGTGTCAGAGAAATTGTATCAAGTAGAAGGCAAATAACATCCAATATATGTATAATAGAATCGCCAAAGGAAAAAAACACAAAACAATAAAATAGAACTAATGTTTAAAATTATAGTCCAAGAAAAATTCCTAGACCTAAAAGACAACCAGAATGCTTTTGGATTGGGTCCACCGATGACCTGGGAAAATTGATCCAGGACAGTCAACCAGAAGATACATCCTAGTAGAACTATGAAAATTTTAAAAATAAAATTTCATCAGGTTGCCAGACTAAAAGACAACATAATTTACAAGGAGAAGAGAATTACTCTGGCCTCAGACTTCTCAGTACAAGCATTCAAATCAAAGCAAAAACGGAGCAGAATTTTCAAGACACTTAAGGAGAGAAAGTGATAACCAAATAGTGTGTTCTTTGTAGGCAACAAAGGAAATTAAATTGCATTCTTAGTTCATGAATACTGTCAAAACCTGAAAATTTCGTTTAATATATCTATATTCTCTTATTTTCTCTCTCTCCCTCTTTTCCCTTTTCCTTTTTTTTTTTTTTTTTAATTTTAAATTTTGAGATAGAACCTCACTCTGTCTCCCAGGCTGGAGTGCAGTAGCAAGATCTCAGCTCACTGTAACCTCAGTCTGTGTGGTTCAAGTGATTCTCCTGCCTCAGCCCCCCTAGCAGCTTGGACTACAGTCATCTGTAGTCCCTAGTAGGTGGGACTACAGTCACAAACCCGGCTAATTTTTGTAATTTTAGTGGAGACAGAGTTTCACCATGTTGGCCAGGCTGGTCTCAAACTCCTGACCTCAGGTGACCGGCCCATCTTGGCCTCTCAAAGTGCTGGGATTACAAGCGCGCGTCACCATGCCCGGCCTCTATATTCTCTTTTATCTCCATTTGTCTGAATTTGCTTTCACCCACCATGTGTTAGGTACATGTAGCTGAGCTTATCGCATTACAGAGAGTTATGAATTCTAGATTTATGTGCTGCTACCATGAGTGTATAATTCAATTTATATATTGAAGAATTAGCTATTTTAATAAAATTATAGGTCTGTAAAATTAAAAGTTTTCAAGTTTGGAAGTTTTAACTGTAGAAAATTAAAATACACATTAAAATATTCAGAGACTTTGAAGAAAATTATTGATTCTTTAGTGAAAGTTTTAAAGCAAATTTAAATATTCATAAATGTTATCTACATAACGCCCATTCTTCACCTAATGCACATAAACTGAGTAGTTTAAAAATAGCTCTTTAGTACTATTTTGCTTACAAAGAGAAAGAATCCAAGTTGTGATCCATCTTTGATAGCTGCTTTCTAAGATACGGAGTTCAGAATAATGATATGTGATCTCTCATGAAGCCTATTTTTATATTCTGAGAATTATTTCAATTCATATTTTTTTCAGTCAAATTGTTTGACACACTCCCAGTGTGACTGAGATAAATCTGGAAGGATTGTTGATTTCTATCAGTCTCTGTTTTACAGAGAATATGTTTCTTGATAAACAGTTTGTAGAACTTATACCTTCTCTAAGTGCTTTACAAGCATTAGCTTATTTTCTTAATGCTTACAGAAGCATTCTTTTCTAGGTATTATTTTCCCCCAGTTTACCCATAAGAAAACTTACGCACAAGGTAATACAGTTAGTAAATGACAGAAATGAGATTTGAACACAGGCATTCTGGCTCCAAAATTTGTACTTCAAATCAAGAAATCAAAGGCGGACTTATAAGTATTGTTATTTTCATGAATAAATTAGTGTTACTTGCATGATTTAGAATGCCTTATAAAAATCCCAGGAGGTTTTTTGTTTGTTTTTTTTGCACATAAGATACAACAGACAATAGAAGTAAAATATAACAAACTCTAATACTCAGATGACTGAAAATTCATAGATGAAAAGACTAAACATCACTGGTTGTTCTGTGATTTAAAAAATGACCATGGGATCCAGTAGATGTGGCTACCTAGAATCAAAGTTGAAATTTTAAGCAAGAATAGATACAAAAGATAGAAGTTGGAATTCATAAAGGGTAGTTTATTTCTGATAATATCAAGGCAGATGATGTTAACGTAATTAAATTTATCATGATTAACACTAAGACAAACCGAATAGAAATTTTGAATCTGGTTGAAGAGGACTGGTATACTTAAAGTTAGTCTGAGATGGCTTCCACTGGACCATGAATCCATATATATTCCTTCTCTTCAAAGTTGTGACAGATTTCTAATGACAGCACCCAACTGTTGCATCTTGTCAATATGATTTAAATAATTTGACAGCTTTGGACTGGGTATCACTGACTTTATGTCTCTGACCAAAGTTTTATAGATGGAAAAATAATTAACTTTCCTTTGCATTACAACCATAAAGTGTGACTCAACTCAAAGGAACTATTTACAAGAATAGTTAATTGGTAAGTCAACTACTTTGAAAGAATAAGTGTTTAATGTTATGGAGTGCCTTTTCTTCACCCCAGTAGACATTTATTCTGTTCCAGTAAACTGACATGATTTAGAAGTATTTCAACAACTTTTAGTTTCTTATACCTGCAAATAAATTGTGTAGAAAATCTTCTTAAAGAATCTTTCAAGAATTACATTTTATACTATATGTTTCTGAAGCCTTTACATGTTTTATAAATATTTCCATGTGCAGTCTCATGGAAATTAGTTTCATATTAAAATTCAAAGGAAGGAGATATTGATTAAAATGAGCACTAATTGTGAAGTCAGAAGGACTGGTGGTTCTATGTCTTGGTTCTGAAAACAAATAACTCAATAACCTTAGGAGATTAATGTAACCCCTGTAACCTTTAGCTTCATCAACTGTAAAATAAAAGTCATAATAGTATCCTGCCTACCTTACTATGGTATTGATGAATCATATTATATAGTGTGTATGAAAGTGCGTGAATTATAAACCTGCAATCAAATGTGTATTAAAACTGCTAAGAAATAAAAATATGTCCACTTTTGAACTCTTTGATTATGGAGTACTTATTGAAGAAAAGGTAGAATATTCACTATGTATCAAGTAAATAATGCAAACAAGAGTGATGTACAAGTTTAGTGAATAAATACGGACACAATAATCTTACTATTTCTTTAAAGGCTATGTCTTTGATTTCAGTAAGAGCTAACTGCTCCTAACTTTTGAAGAAGTAGAACAGAAAAGTCAAAACACTGCTATTTGTTAGTAGTGACTTGGAAAAGTAATTTTACCTCTTTGTTCCTGAATTTCCTTATCTCTTGTCTCTCTGTGTATATGTATACACACGCACACACACACACATACATATATATATCACTACTTAGGTATATACAGATATATATGTGTGTGTATATACCCATTTAAATACATATAAAATGTAAGAGTATGAATCAAAAAAGAAAAATTCAGCTAATTGCATAAGGCAAATAATATAGTCATAACCCCCATTTTGGTACTCTGCCAATCTTTTTCTATGGCATACTTTCCAGTCGTACAGTAAAAGCTCAATAACTCTTGGGCTCAGTTCCAGAGAAGAGGTAACCAATTAAAAATGCTAATAGGAATTGGGATCAAAGCCAATGTCTCCTTAGTCACGTTCACATTTCCAACACTCGACATTTCTACAGCAACATCCTACAGTGTGCCTTCATGACACAGTACATCACTTTGGGAAGACAAATTTAGATTGAAAAACGTCTTCTGACTATATGCTAAGTTATTTGGAAAATGTCAAATAAGGATGCCTTATCTCTCAAACATTTAGGTTGGTTTTTGTTGAACTGAGTTACTGAAATTAAATTATAACTACGCTATTGAGATTTTGGAGAGAAATATTTTGCAGGAAAAGGGTGATTTCATTGTATTTTAACTGCAATAGATTCTCTGCTTGTTAGCGCACCTGAGTGGTTTGCAAAATGGGGAAAGGGTCAAAAATTAATCATCAACTTACTGATTAGTTAAGACAAGTGAATTGCAACCTCACAGTTATACTTAGGGGTAATTATGAACAGCCAGGAATAGGCTAGGTTGCTAACAGGGTGACTGCAGGGGCATAGTAATTGGCAAACAACAGTATAGTAAAGTTCACTGACCACCCAAAATCAGGAGAGAATTTTATAACAATTGCTCTTCAAAGTGGAGAAGAAAATGGAACTGATATATGCAGAGGTTTGAAAAACTTATGTAACCAAACCACATTTGTAAAGGAGTTAACTGATTGCTTGAAGACCTTGTCAGTGCTTGGAGGTTTTAATTTTCTCCCCAGAAATATAATATACATAATTCCACTGCAAGTTTTTATGTGCCTGGATCAGAGGAGAATATGACACTATTTCAATTCTTGTTATCAGTTATCACTATCTGAAATTACTTTGTTTGATTGTAATTCTGTTTGTTGTCTGCCACTCTCCCGAATGTGAGCTGGAAGAATGTGAGGGACCTCTCCTATTTACTACTTTGTTATTGATGCCTAGTACAGGGTCTGACACTTAGCAAGTGCTCAGTATGTATTTATTAAAATTAAATTATTTGAAGTCAGATTATATTGAATACAGAAGAAAGTGGAAAATACAAAAGTGCTAAAGTAGTCACAGAGGAGATGGGAGATTTCTGTGCTAAGCAGTTTTGAATTGTGCATTGTTGCTAGAAAGCAAAAGCCTTAAAGATGATTTAAGAAATAGCCATTGTTATATTTCCTGAAAAGTGCTAGATGTGGGCCAACCAGTATTACCTTGTAACCATGTAATTTCTATAGTCTTACACAGTGGCATGTAAAATTTGTTGCCAGTCTGCAAACATTCCTGGTAGAACCAATGGTGGTATTTTGGCTCTCTAGTAATTAATACTCAGTTGGGTTCCATCTGGTTCAGATTTAATTTCTCTCATGAATCTGACTCATCAATCATTCCTGGCAGATTAATGATATGGAATTAACATTTGAGTGTTCATACTTTTGGTTTGAATTGATTGAAACTTTTCTTTCTTTAAACCAATTGGATTAGTGCAATTATAGAGTTATAGAAACATTTCTTAGCCACAATTTTCCAAGATGATAGAGTAGCAGTTTAGTTAATTTTGTCCTTTATATTAATCACTACTTTTTTTTTTTTTGAGACAGGGCTTCACTCTGGCACCCAAGCTCAAGTGCAGTGGCAGGATCATAGCTCACTGCAGCCTCAAAACTCTGGACTCAAGCCATCCTCCTACCTCAGCCTCCTAAGTAGCTGGGAGTACAGGCACATGACACTACATGTAGCTATTTTTTTTTTTTTTTGTAAAGGCTGGGTCTCGCTATATTACCCAGGCTGGTCTTGAATTACTAGAATGAAGCAATCTTCTCATCTCAGCCTCCTGAAGTGCTGACATTGTAGGTGTGAGCCACTGCACCTGGCCTAATCACTTTTTTGTTCTTAAAAACTTGTTTCACTCATTTTTTAAACTTCTGTGTGTAGAATCACACATTAATAGTCTCATTTGTGATCCTCTCCAATTTCTTTCAAGTTTGCATTCCTATACTAATAGGAGTAGAAAATGTGCAATTTCCAGATGTCCTTGAAGGCAGTGTGCAGGCATATGACCTGGTTTCTACCAATTATATATTATTTTTAATTTATCATTTTGAGGTTAAGATTATGTTTGTGAAATTCTTCCATATTGTTGCATGTAACTGTAGTTTGAACATATTATTGGCTGTTTAGAATGAAATGGGATAAATATTTATTAATATGTTTATACTACTGTTGATTGGCATTTAGATTGGTCATTTTTTATTTCTAGGAATAATATTGTTTTGCATAATCTTAAACACATCTTCTCTGTGTGCTTGTGTGAAGTTCATACCTAGGAATGAAACTCTGGATCATTGAATTCTGGATATTTTCAACTCTAAAACACAATGACAGCCTATTTTGCAAAGTGATATTAACATTACACACCCACCTTTAGAGTATGAAAACTCTTGCTGATCCATCTGTCAACTGACAATGCTTGATATTGTCAAGTTTGTTTTATAAAGAAATTTCAGTGGATGTGTTTAGATATTTCACTGTGCTTTTAATATACTTTTTTATTT
This sequence comes from Rhinopithecus bieti, assembly GCF_001698545.2. Classification (NCBI taxonomy): domain Eukaryota; kingdom Metazoa; phylum Chordata; class Mammalia; order Primates; family Cercopithecidae; genus Rhinopithecus; species Rhinopithecus bieti. The sequence goes on from NW_016804196.1 coordinate 653,473, forward strand.
TTTAAGAGATTGAGCACTTTTTATTACATTCAAGAATCAGACAGCTTGTGTTATGAAATGCCAGCTCAAGACTTTGCCTATTTTTCTCTTCTTTAATTGTATAATTTATGTGCTTTATGATTTAATTTACTCTTCTTTATTTGGATTTACTTTCCTTTTATTTTTTTCTGATGATAGGTTCTTAGTCATATTTTAAAAATTTTTTCAAAATGAAACAAGTTCTTTTTTTCTAAAATATACCTTTGAGGGAATAAATCTCTCTCTAAACCCTGCTTCATCTTTGTCTCACAAGGTTTTACTTGTAATATTTTAATTATTATTCAGTTGAAAATAGATTTTTCTCACTTATATTGTGCTTTCTTTTACCCTTAACTTATTTATTATGGTTTTTGTTTGTTTGTTTTTGTTTGTTTGTTTGTTTTGAGACAGAGTTTTGCTCTGTCGCCCAGGCTGGAGTGCAGTGGTGTGACCTTGGCTCGCTGCAACCTCTGCCTGCTGGATTCAAGCAATTCTCCTGCCTCAGTCTCCCAAGTATCTGTGATAACAGGCGCGTGCTACCACACTCAACTAATTTGTATTGTTAGTAGAGGCAAGGTTTCTCCATTTTGGCCAGGATGATCTCGAACTCCTGACCTCAGGTGATCCACCCGCCTCAGCCTCCCAAAGTGCCGGGATTACAGGCGTGAGTCACTGTGCCTGGCCTTTTATGTTTTTTATTTCTAAGTACATAGGATTTTGCATTACCATTCTCCTTTGTTTATTATAGTTTTAGGACTTAATTCCAACCAGTGTTGTTGGTCTTTCTTTGTTGGATCTTGCTCTACGACCCAGCATATAGTCACTTTGTTCTAAATGTTTTATCTGCACCTTAAAAATGGGGTTTCCTGCAGTTGTTAGGTAGAGTGGTCCATACATGAATATCGGGTCAAGCTTGTTAATTATTCGTATTTTCTACATGTTCACAGCATTTTGTGTTTTCTCAGTGAGTGATAAGTATAAATTAAAATTTAATTTCTTTATTTACTGCCCATTAAAAGTTTTGTAATTTTGCTTTATGTAGTTTAAAGTCTTTTTTTTTTTTTTTTTTTTGAGACGGACTTTCACTCTTGTTCTTAGGCTGGAGTGCAGTGATGTGATCTTGGCTCGTTGCAACCTCCGCCTCCCAAGTTCAAGCAAGTCTCCTGCCTCAGCCTCCAGAGTAGCTGGGATTACAGGCGCCCACCACCACACCAAGCCAATTTTTGTATTTTTAGTAGAGATGGGGTTTCGCCATGTTAAGCAGGCTGGTCTTGAACTCCTGACTTCAGATGATCCGCCCACCCCAGCCTCCCAAAGTGCTCAGGCGTGAGCCACCGTACCTGGCTACTTTAAAGTCATTTTTAGGTGCATAAAAATTTAGAATTTATATATTTTCCCGGTGAATTGAAACTGTATCATTTTTAAGTGTTTATCTCCATATGTACTGTTTGTTTAAAGTCACTTTTGCGTGTTTACTAAGCTTCATCATTATTCCTTCAGGCATTTTATTTGGTATTCTTATGAAGTGTCTTTTTCTAGTTGTTCACATTCATCTCTACTGTTTCACTTTGTTTTAGATGTGTCCCTTGTAAACAGCATGTGGGTATGTGTGTGTGGAAAAATATTTTTATCTTTTAATTGCAATACTTAAGTCCATTCACATTCAATGTAATAATGGCCATATGTGGGTTTCAGTCTACCATTTTAATATTTTCTATTTGTTACAGTTGTACTGTATACCATTTTCTCTCTTTTCTGGACATTTGTGGGCTTATTGAATATTTTTAAAAATTTTCGCTTTTCCCCTGTTACTTTAAAATATAATTTTTAAACTATTCTTTTATTCTAAATCTCTTATTTTGTTTTCTTTAATTACCATGGTCTAAGTTAATTGGTACTTTTGTTTTGCTAGACAATGAAAAGACCCAGCAACCCATGAGTTCTATTTGTTTTCTCCCATGTGCCATTGTTATTTTATACTTTAATCTTCTACACATTTCAAATACTCTCAATAATTATTATCATCGCTTGAAACAGTTAGTGTTATTCTAGACTTACCCATGTGCTTCTCTGTTTTTTCTCTGTATTTGTTTTTGCATTCCTAACTTTCAATCTGGGATTACTTTCTGTCTGTCTGAGTTTCTAATTTGAGAAAACGTGTCTGTTTACTAAATTTGAATCCTCAGCATAATCCACTGAAAATTTGTTTTTATTGTTTTATGTTATCAATTGGAGTTAAGGTGGGGAAAAGTAGTCACTATCCTATCAAGTGGGGGAGTCAGTTCTGGTGATTGATTTATGTGAATAAACTGTTGATATTCAGCATGATCTTAAATGAAAGGCCGTGGGTACCTAACAAGCATAATAAACATACTAAGGTTTTGAGTTTTGTTCACCCCTCTAATCATTATTTTAGTTTTGGTTTTCAATTCCTTGCTGAATACCTCTGATTCAAGAAAGTTGCCTGTGAGTGAACTGAGATGCTCAAAATGGAAATAACGTTATTAGTTTACAAAATTATTTATAAAAATAGGTGCAGTCCTTTTATCAATACTTATATCAACAGAAGGCTCTTAGAGAAAACAATACAGGAAACCATTGGTTTAAATAACAAAAAGTGACTCTTCATTCAGGTGAAACCAAAAGTCTGTCGAGGAAGTGGGAAGCATGTACCCAGAAGAGCAAACAATCGATACTGGGTATATTGTGAGCTTTGTGATGGACAGCTTTGAGACAATAAATACAAATGAAAAGGGCAGCACAAGGGAGTTTTAAGAGCAATAAATCATAATTTTAATCAATAACAATTGCTCTTAGAAACATATCTGATTGCTTTTGAAAGTAATTATAGTGCTGCTTCAGCTTGTTCTATGAAATACCTTGGGGGGTAGCACCTAAATAAACTATCGTGACTGGGTTTTTACAAAGCATGCTTACATATAAATTATAAATGCGGTGCCATTTGACTTTAAAGTTTTAGAAAAATCTTCCTTCCCACAAGCAGTATGCAATCAACCAATAACAATGCAAACACACGTCCAGTTATTACAGCAAGTGTAAAAACCTCACTGTTTCATGTTGTAGTAAGATCCTATATTTGTTACACATTGAAGACTAAAAATGATTTCTAACAGTCAAGGTTTATTTGCATAAGGATTTCATTTTATTAGGTATTTCCTAAAACAAAATTATGCCTTGCAATCTGTTTTGCTAGTTTTAAGAAAAATCATGTTTGAATGATTAAAGGAATGAATATTCTGCAAATTGCATAAAGTTTGCCACATTGAAGGCTGACTTGATTGATGGTATTTGCAGATGCAGGTTTCCAGAGCCAGAAAATACTAACTATGATGTTCCATGCATTACCTTACCTAAGACTTTTTACCTTAACATTTCCATAAATAAATGAACCTATCTTCATAAACCAAATAAAAGCATCATACATTTGTGATTATTGGCAAAAATAAAGTTGTCATTTTGAATTTAGATACTATATAATAGAGGGCAAAATTAATATTCTTTGTGTAGTGCTAGTTGTCTTTTCAAGATAAACTTAGTCAAAGATTTCTATAGTTGCTAACTCTGAAGTAATTATCGTTTTGATTTCTTTGTGGTGATTAAGACTGATTACTTTTATCACCATATCAGGATATATTTATATCTGGTACACATCAGACCATCTGATGAAGGACATTCATATCAATGATAATACCTTGTTAATCAGAAGCTAGAATCAATAAATTGAGACTTCATGTATTTTTTAGAATAAGTAGGCTTCTATTAGAATATGACTTTAGAAACTGAATACTAATAATAGAATGCCCAGTTCTTAAACTCTGCTTCAAGGGCACAGGCCTAAGAATTCGATGTCTGTATTCCTTGGGGACTCAAAGGAAAAACAACTATATTTTGTAAAGTTAATGTAACATGTCAGTTTTGCAGAAAAATAAACTTGCCAATTTTTTCCATTGTATTTATTTAGACTGTAACTCAGACAATTCAATATCATGGTTTTTAAGACTGTAAAAGAAAACTAAGGTAACATCATACCTCTAATGATTCTCCTATATTAGAAAAGTACACATTTTTCAAAATCACTGTATTAGAAAGCTTCAAATATATTTTTGTCTATTTATAAATTTTATCTGCACAGGGAGAAAACTGAAGTGGTAGTCAGAAGGAACATAATAACCACCTGAATATATTTTCCTCACAAGCCCTTTTCGGCCACCATCCTGTCTGGGAAACTTCCAAGACCACAGTGTTTGTTGATTATTCTTTTAGAATATATATCTTTTACTATACGTGTATCTCAGGTACAGAATCTGAGGATTTTTACCCTTGCATTATGCAAATGATTATCAGTGTATATTGAAATATGCTCTAACATTTTTCTTTTTTTTTTTTCTTTTTTTTTTTTCTTTTTATTTTTTATTACACTTTAAGTTCTAGGGTACATGTGCATAACGTGCAGGTTTGTTACATATGTATACTTATGCCATGTTGGTGTGCTGCACCCATCAACTCGTCAGCACCCATCAATTCATCATTTATATCATGTATAACTCCCCAATGCAATCCCTCCCTCCTCCCCCCTCCCCATGATAGGCCCCAGTGTGTGATGTTCCCCTTCCCNATAAAAATTACTAAAAGTATAAGTAGTTAAATTCTTTGAACTCTCTAGTGATGTATAAAATGAACATATATATGTAAATATATATATTATACGATATGTAAAATTCTATAATTTTATGTAGCAATATGCTAATAAAGAGTTCTGTAAATATCCCTGTAAGTATCCAGAATGAATGTCTACTTCTCATAGTCTAATGTATGCAGATTATTGCAATTTTGATCATTTTTTGCTATTTTGATGCATAGCCTGTAATAATTTTCTATTAAATATTTGAGCAAATCTATATATCTCAGAATCCCTGAAACACTGTTAGGAGTGCAAAGCTGCAGGCTATTGGCAAAAGAGGAATCTGTGATTTCAAGTTTTTGAATTATTTTATGGAAATCCGATATGCTCACTTTGGTACAATATAAAAGATGAGAAGTAAGTTTGTGTAGAGAGATCAAGACGTCAGTTTTGGCTCTAAGTGATTGAATTGATTTCCTGGGTTCCATTCCTTCATTTCATTTCTCACTAGTGCTATTTGTAGACACTACAGGTATGAATAAGATGGCCCATTCTTATTTAAGGAGAGTGTAGAAGACCTGCCTGTAACAGAGACTAAAAAAGCTGAAGAAGAACCAGGAAATAGTAGCGGTATAGGATCTGAGTAAAGAAAAAACATCAATAAAAAGAATGTAATAAAGGGTGACAAGTATTATAGAAAAGTTGAGGAAGATGAGGGCTGAAATATACTGTCAATGCAGAGGTTTTACTGATGATGGCCATGCTTCTCAAATGGTTTAAAGGATGAGAGGGAAGCAGAAAAATGGGACAGCAAGTATACGCTGCTCTTTCTAGAAGCTTGTCTGTCAATAGATTCACATTTTACTGTGCCAGAGGATTAAAGGAGACATTTTGCCTAATTTCCTTTTAACAATAAAGATAATAAATACATAAAATGGTTTTTTCCAAAATAGAATTAAAACTCCTATATTCTTGTTAATTAGTATTACTCTTTTATATTTACATAGTACTTTTTAACGCTGGGCTTGATAGCTTTGTCAACTTAGGAAAATTCTTAACTTCTTTATCTTCTAATATGGCTACTTCTCTATTTTCTCTTTCGTCTTCCCTAAGACTCCAATTATATGTATGTTAGGATTTTTCTTATGTCTCATAAGTGTATAAGAGATCTGAAGATCGGGCTGCCTAGTAGCACTTATATGGAAGTCAGAAGTGGTGGCTATGACTTACGTCGTCAGACTGTGTTAAGATTTGTCATGGCAAAGAATGCATGTGTGTTTTCCTGGAAAATACAAACAGGAGGAAAAGCATAGAGTAATATTAAATCATATTCAATTAATATGCCCGGAATGATTACAAAATCCTTTGAGAGAAAAAAGGTACTAGTTTCTCAGGGAATGCGAAAAGAGGCAAAGGTCACCAGCTAGAAAGGTGCATTTGCCTGCATTGAAGAAACCAGAGTAAAAAAGCTATAGAAAACTATAAATGGGGAAAACAAACCGTAAATTAGTATTTTATGAGGCTTCTTTAAACACTAACCAAGACCAGAGTGGGCTTATTTCATTTCATAGCCATATTTGTAAGTACACATTTTTTGGCTTCTTGTCTGTATCTTGCCTCCTCTGATCCTGCAGGTAGTAGAAAATGCAATAGCAGAGGGAGAAGAAGAGAGTAAGGTGCAAGGTGAAAGAAAAAACTCAACCAAATCACCTATACTTACCACTAGTGGCCAGATAGGTGCTATAATTTAAATCTATTTTGAATATTTTAATTATTGAAGTAAAGTGGCCATATAAATAATTAAACTGTACTCTTTTGAAAATAGCAGTAAAAGTATCACTTTTATTACTTGAGAATAATGAGAAAATCATAGACCTTGCCCTTAATTTCATCCAAGTAGCAGGAAAGTCTGCACAAATAGAATTAATTTTAAGGTACTTTGTTAGATGAAAATAAGGTTACATTGTCAGTTATTCCATGATCATACTTATTCAACCAAATCATTACACATATCTATATCAATTAAAGTATATGGAAAGCCATCCTTTTGTATCCACTAAAATATCTGAGTTTATCTGAAATGGAAAACAATTATATAAGTTAGTATATATTTCAGGCTATAAATATCTTTTATTTTCTGTTTTCTTCAAAATTTCAAGTTAAAATGTATGCTACTTTATTTAAAATGGCAAGAACTTTTATTCATAATATACTTTTAAATATTTCTATTTTGTACTACAGAGACGGTTTTGGCAAAATTACTTATCAAAAGAATTTTGTAACAACATTTGTAGCAAATGAAGTAGGCATTGATGCAATATCTCATTTTAGAGACCCATCGCAGCTACGTGCTTATGTTTGCTGTGCCATTTTTTCCAAATGTCCATTTCTAAGTGTATATCTGAAATCTATCCTAATTAAAAGTGATGTTTATAACATGAACTTTTGAGAATATTACAATTTTAAATGCCATCGAAATACCCATGATGTATTTTAGTTTTGTATATCTTATGAATCAGGCTGCTATGGATATCAGCAGCTAGTTAAATATAGTCTGTCAGATCATAACACCCCATGTGTCACCCATGACAGCACAGCACTATTTAATAATAATGGCATGATTAAAAAATGAGGAATCACTTAGAGGAAAAAAAGAAAAGGCTTTGATATGATTTTATTGCTTGGATAATCCAGACGCCCAGTTCACACTTTTATATCAGTAAATTCTATTAGTGATAAATCAAAATTTTCAAGATTTTCAAAACTTTATTTATTTTCTCTAATTATAAGATTAAGATGAATCACTGAGTTATTTTCTTATATCTACAGGTATATATGTTTATGGTTAAGTATCTTATTTGCATTTTCTTCATTTCTACTTTCTCTCATATCTATGCCGCCAAATTCTTGATGTTTATAAATGCATGCTTGCAGGTTTATGTCTGCTTTATATCCTATAAAATAAGGACAGTCATATTGCAATCATATTCTCCTTTCAGATTTTTTTTGAGTTTGACATTTCCATTCAATTTTGTGAACCATTTGGCAACAATTGCTAAGACACACTCCCTTTTGTTTGCTTCATTCTTAGCCAATTAGTAAAATTCCAATGATTATTTAATGAGGATTTCTAGATCTCAACTCATTCCTTGAATTTCAGAACCTTTTATTTGGCTGTCACACATTACAGAATGCATGACTGTGTGTACAGGAATACACAAATAAAAAAGCTTAAAACATATTCCCTTAAAGTTTATTACCCAGAAAGAAACATTGCTCTTGTTTACATCATCTGTGTATCTGTCTGTCAATAAATTAATCAACCAATCCACCTTTCTTTGGACATTTGTGCGGAGAAATGAGCATAGGGATAGACGGGTAGATACAAATGCTTTTAAAAATATGGTTTTATACTGAAAACACCATTCCTAAATAAAAGGTAGTGTTTATTTTTACCTACATTTCACACAAAAAGAAGTAAAACTGAAGGAATTATGTAATTTAATAAGGATTTCTTAATCACAAGACATATTATTTCTTAAAAGATCCTTCTAAAACTAAGAAAAAATATGAGAAACTTAAGAGGTAGAAACAATATTTTTCACATGTTTCATTTTTAGACAGTTTTAATTTTTCTTGCTGTATAAAGTAGGGCATTGATATTTACCCACTTTTCTATTTCATTTTTTCCTCACTTCCCTTTGCAATATTTCTGTCAATATTTTGCATTGTATCAATATATGAGCTTTACTGTTACTTAACCACAATTCTCATGTTGTTTAGTGTGTGCTTTCAAAACCGACTCAGTACTCACTATTGGTTCTTTTGCCACAGGTTCTCCAATACCAAATTCTTTGGTGACTGGCACTAGTTTATCCTACCTTCACCTCCCTCCTCAAAGAAGATCAGAGATACCATTTATTCTTCGCTTTTTCAAGTTGTCAAATTTCTTAAATAATATCTTGACTGGCTGTAAACTGTCAGGTCATTCTTTCTGGGCCTCCCCATCCCTACTCTAAAGTTGTAGACATTGTTCAATTGCCTCTGACAGTTAATGTTTGGAGAAATGCTCTCTCCAAGAAAGAAAACATTTTCCTGTTATGAATTTGATATTTGTGTCTAGAAGACATCTTTTGTTTATCTTTAAAGTTTGACAGAGTGACTAGAATACATATTTTTATTGAGCATTTGTATTAAATTTTTATTCTGTTTTAATTTTAAATTAAAAATTTATTTCCTCTTTTCTGCAAATNATGTCTTATAAGTGTATAAGAGATCTGAAGATCGGGCTGCCTAGTAGCACTTATATGGAAGTCAGAAGTGGTGGCTATGACTTACGTCGTCAGACTGTGTTAAGATTTGTCATGGCAAAGAATGCATGTGTGTTTTCCTGGAAAAATACAAACAGGAGGAAAAGCATAGAGTAATATTAAATCATATTCAATTAATATGCCCGGAATGATTACAAAATCCTTTGAGAGAAAAAAGGTACTAGTTTCTCAGGGAATGCGAAAAGAGGCAAAGGTCACCAGCTAGAAAGGTGCATTTGCCTGCATTGAAGAAACCAAAGTAAAAAAGCTATAGAAAACTATAAATGGGGAAAACAAACCGTAAATTAGTATTTTATGAGGCTTCTTTAAACACTAACCAAGACCAGAGTGGGCTTATTTCATTTCATAGCCATATTTGTAAGTACACATTTTTTGGCTTCTTGTCTGTATCTTGCCTCCTCTGATCCTGCAGGTAGTAGAAAATGCAATAGCAGAGGGAGAAGAAGAGAGTAAGGTGCAAGGTGAAAGAAAAAACTCAACCAAATCACCTATACTTACCACTAGTGGCCAGATAGGTGCTATAATTTAAATCTATTTTGAATATTTTAATTATTGAAGTAAAGTGGCCATATAAATAATTAAACTGTACTCTTTTGAAAATAGCAGTAAAAGTATCACTTTTTATTACTTGAGAATAATGAGAAAAATCATAGACCTTGCCCTTAATTTCATCCAAGTAGCAGGAAAGTCTGCACAAATAGAATTAATTTTAAGGTACTTTGTTAGATGAAAATAAGGTTACATTGTCAGTTATTCCATGATCATACTTATTCAACCAAATCATTACACATATCTATATCAATTAAAGTATATGGAAAGCCATCCTTTTGTATCCACTAAAAATATCTGAGTTTATCTGAAATGGAAAACAATTATATAAGTTAGTATATATTTCAGGCTATAAATATCTTTTATTTTCTGTTTTCTTCAAAATTTCAAGTTAAAATGTATGCTACTTTATTTAAAAATGGCAAGAACTTTTATTCATAATATACTTTTTAAATATTTCTATTTTGTACTACAGAGACGGTTTTGGCAAAATTACTTATCAAAAGAATTTTTGTAACAACATTTGTAGCAAATGAAGTAGGCATTGATGCAATATCTCATTTTTAGAGACCCATCGCAGCTACGTGCTTATGTTTGCTGTGCCATTTTTTCCAAATGTCCATTTCTAAGTGTATATCTGAAATCTATCCTAATTAAAAGTGATGTTTATAACATGAACTTTTTGAGAATATTACAATTTTAAATGCCATCGAAATACCCATGATGTATTTTTAGTTTTGTATATCTTATGAATCAGGCTGCTATGGATATCAGCAGCTAGTTAAATATAGTCTGTCAGATCATAACACCCCCATGTGTCACCCATGACAGCACAGCACTATTTAATAATAATGGCATGATTAAAAAATGAGGAATCACTTAGAGGAAAAAAAGAAAAGGCTTTGATATGATTTTATTGCTTGGATAATCCAGACGCCCAGTTCACACTTTTATATCAGTAAATTCTATTAGTGATAAATCAAAATTTTCAAGATTTTCAAAACTTTATTTATTTTCTCTAATTATAAGATTAAGATGAATCACTGAGTTATTTTTCTTATATCTACAGGTATATATGTTTATGGTTAAGTATCTTATTTGCATTTTTCTTCATTTCTACTTTCTCTCATATCTATGCCGCCAAATTCTTGATGTTTATAAATGCATGCTTGCAGGTTTATGTCTGCTTTATATCCTATAAAAATAAGGACAGTCATATTGCAATCATATTCTCCTTTCAGATTTTTTTTGAGTTTGACATTTCCATTCAATTTTGTGAACCATTTGGCAACAATTGCTAAGACACACTCCCTTTTGTTTGCTTCATTCTTAGCCAATTAGTAAAATTCCAAAGATTATTTAATGAGGATTTCTAGATCTCAACTCATTCCTTGAATTTCAGAACCTTTTATTTGGCTGTCACACATTACAGAATGCATGACTGTGTGTACAGGAATACACAAATAAAAAAGCTTAAAACATATTCCCTTAAAGTTTATTACCCAGAAAGAAACATTGCTCTTGTTTACATCATCTGTGTATCTGTCTGTCAATAAATTAATCAACCAATCCACCTTTCTTTGGACATTTGTGCGGAGAAATAAGCATAGGGATAGACGGGTAGATACAAATGCTTTTAAAAATATGGTTTTATACTGAAAACACCATTCCTAAATAAAAGGTAGTGTTTATTTTTACCTACATTTCACACAAAAAGAAGTAAAACTGAAGGAATTATGTAATTTAATAAGGATTTCTTAATCACAAGACATATTATTTCTTAAAAGATCCTTCTAAAACTAAGAAAAAATATGAGAAACTTAAGAGGTAGAAACAATATTTTCACATGTTTCATTTTAGACAGTTTTAATTTTCTTGCTGTATAAAGTAGGGCATTGATATTTACCCACTTTTCTATTTCATTTTTTCCTCACTTCCCTTTGCAATATTTCTGTCAATATTTTGCATTGTATCAATATATGAGCTTTACTGTTACTTAACCACAATTCTCATGTTGTTTAGTGTGTGCTTTCAAAACCGACTCAGTACTCACTATTGGTTCTTTTGCCACAGGTTCTCCAATACCAAATTCTTTGGTGACTGGCACTAGTTTATCCTACCTTCACCTCCCTCCTCAAAGAAGATCAGAGATACCATTTATTCTTCGCTTTTCAAGTTGTCAAATTTCTTAAATAATATCTTGACTGGCTGTAAACTGTCAGGTCATTCTTTCTGGGCCTCCCCATCCCTACTCTAAAGTTGTAGACATTGTTCAATTGCCTCTGACAGTTAATGTTTGGAGAAATGCTCTCTCCAAGAAAGAAAACATTTTCCTGTTATGAATTTGATATTTGTGTCTAGAAGACATGTTTTGTTTATCTTTAAAGTTTGACAGAGTGACTAGAATACATATTTTATTGAGCATTTGTATTAAATTTTATTCTGTTTTAATTTTAAATTAAAATTTATTTCCTCTTTTCTGCAAATACAGATTTTTTTTTTATTTCAGGGAAATTTTCTTATATCCTCAAATTATTCTTTTTTGTTTGTTGAATTCTCTGTCTTGAGAAAATCGTGTCTCCAAATGTTGTTTTGCTTTTGCTTTTAAAATCAGTCTTGTATATATTTTAATTTCCTTTAGTTGGCCTTTTAAAACCCTTCTGGATTTTTATTCTTTTGGTGTGTTTCCATACGTGCCATGCCACTTGATTTCATTTTGTTCATGTTTTGGGAGCTCTGCACAGACATTCTTTTGCTAGAGGAAGTGAATGAATCGTTCTTTTCCAACTGTATCTAAAGTGATTTCTTTTTCTCCTCTCAGCTGTTACTTGAGGGCTGCAATATTACATATTTTCATGGCCTGAAGGAATGGTGTGGAGAGTCAGAGAGTTTAAAAGCAAAGACTTCCACCTGTGTTAGGCCACCTAGGCGCCATAGTGTCTTCTGATGTTTTTTTTTTACATTTTGGGTACCAGAATTCATACTTCTTAGGAAGAAGTGTGTTGCATTTCAGTGATAGACATGCCCCTTATATGGCGTATATTGCTGAAGCTGCTGCTTCCTTCAGAAAAAGCCTCTCCACTGTTCACTTTCCAACATCCTCACCTCCTTCCCACATCACTGTTTACATTCTTGCTTGGGCTGAAGGAATAAAAGATGAATAAAGTACTCAATTTGCCTCCCTCCAGCTTTGGGGGTAGGATTGGGTGTTTTCAGGATTGTCACCTCCTTAGAAGAAGATATGAAGTCTGGAGCCTGGCTGAAGAGCTGAAAGCTCCACCCTGCCTCTCAGTTCTGCCATAGACTCTTCTGTATTCTCTGGTTTCCGGGTGGTACAGTTTACCATACTGGTTATCGCCTACTCATTGTTGATGATGGTTTTGTCAACTTGACTAAGTCTGGGAACCACAGTGCCAAGAATTACCTTCTGTGTTTTGACTCAGAGTTGGCCAAGAGAGGAATTTGGGTGAGATATAGAAGGGATATCTGAAGCGGAAGTCATTCCTCCCCTCTACTAATGTGCGGCCTGCATACCCAGATGCTGGCCTTGCGGACCAGTGGTGCAGTCTTTCCAGCAGGCACCTGACTTGACCCACAGAGGTGGTAGTCGTGCAAAGGCATGGAGCTGACCATTTCATAGACCTTTCCACGTCATTCTACCGTGGTGGCTTCCCGGTTTCCCCAGCAAGCTCTGACTTTTCTATTGCCAATTTGGCCAGCTGGTGAGTTACTTTTTTTTTTTTTTTTTTTTATCATCTAGTTCCCCACATTTTGTAATATATATTCCTCCCATAATCACTGTATTCACATAACATGTCCAGTGGCTCTAAATTCCTGACTAAACCTTATGAATACACTGTTGATTTTTCCCCTTTTCGATGTGTGTGTGTGTGTGTGTGTGTGTGTGTGTGTGTAATTTTTTAGGTATTTAGGAATAGAAAATTTGATAATTTTTCTTTATTAACTCAAAAAATATTTTTTGAATGTTTTTTTAACGTGACTCTATTTTAATTGATCTTTTTCAGAAGGTAGTAACCTTTTTCAGTCAGCAACATAGTTTCTTCTTTACCTCAAGTTGTTTTTTTCCTATTACAATCTTTAGTACTGCTTTGTTTATATATTCTACTTATTTACTCACCCCTTAAACTGCATCAATTACTATCCTGTGACCTTCATATCGATCACCCTTTCTTTCTGCATTTTCATTTATGTCATCGTTTGAATTCTGACAACTTAAGCTGATGTTTACCACATCACTGATTTTACTTTCAAAACCTTAATGATTGCCTTTGTTGCCTCCTTTTAATTGTGGTGTTTATTTACTTTGTTAAGTTTTTATATCTCTTCCTATGGTTTTTCACTTTGGCTTGGTATCTAGTTATGGCATTCTGCTTCAGTTCTGTTGGGTCTTTTCTTCCCAGCACTATTGAGAATATTAAATGATGTCCTGAATATTTTCTTCTATATTCTTTAGTAGATCATTTTTGACATATACTTATTCTTGAATTCTCTCAGAAGCTGTTTTCCTTTGTTCTAGATTACATAACTGAGAAGAAAAGCTGGGTGACTGTTCCTGATTATTCTCTGTTAATTTGTATCATGGTTGAGGCTGAATCTTAGATATAAAGCTGGAGCACAGGTTGATATGCATGAATCCCTTTCTAATTCCTACCAAATGCATCGGCTGCACTGAAGTACTCTTTTAGCACTTAATATATCTAATGTAATTGTTAAAAGCAGGGTTTTGGAGTCAGGCCCCAGGGATTTGAATCCTAGTTCTCTCATTGAGTTTGTGTCTTACAATACCACCTACATCAAATGGCGACTACTGTGAAGAGTAAATGAATTAATTCATACAAAATATTTAGAACAGTATCTGAAACAGTGATCATTTAATCAATATTAGCTATTAATTACCTCCTCTTCCTTATAAGCAATGTAGTTATTTCCTCCTACTACCCTATGATTCTTAGATACTTGAAACAATTGAAGTCCAGGTAAAATTACGGCTCTCAGCATTGAAGATTCTTTCAGTGTTTATTTTTATCCAGCATTTTAAATTTACTGATAAAAATGAAATGTTTGTTTTCTATTTCCCGCCCTCCTGTTTTCTGAGAGCTGTTTTAACATAGATGTAAAATATAAGAATTAGTTTACTTTTAAAGGTGGTTATATATTGTCGAATTTCTGTTGACTTTGTATAGTGTAATAGAACCTACCACAAACGGCTACTCCTGTGAGGAGTAAATGAATTATTTCATACAAAGTACTTAGAACAGTATCTGAAACAGTAATAAGTTGATCAATATTATCTGTTGATTACATCCTCTTCCTTATGAGTAATGGAATTATTTCCTCAATACCTGTGAGTAGAGGAAATGATTGCCAATTTTCTGGTTGGTATAGAACATAAAATTTTAGCCAGGGGCTAGGCTTTGGTTGAGGAATCATGTCTTTCCATTATTTTGAGTGATCTCATTTTCACAATTTGAAGCCTAGGTAGGCTTTTTTCAATCTGTTTATGGTACAAGGTTTGCTGTCTGTCTTGGTTGCTCCTGGTTGTGAGTTTTGTCTTGTTTTGAGTTTTCATGGATCTTAGATTTTTAATTTGGGGGGGGGGCTGCTGCACTGGGGTGCTGCTGGTTAGATGCCATTTATTATCAGCTGCCTGGGCTGCTAATTAAAGAATTTCAAGAGGTATTGTGAATAATTGAAATTCTACCAGTATGTAATAAAACAAAATCAGTATTGTAATACATGTATCCAATAATTTCATTATGTTATTGGATACATAATAATCTATGATGTATAGATTGCTTCAAATAAGGTCTGTTTTTTCCCTTACAGTAATATTTAATAGGAAATGTATTTAATAATTGATATTTCGATACTAGTGCTTAGTGACTATTTTTGGCTAAAGTGAATCATTACATCATATAACATTATAACCATTCTCTTTCTTATCATACTATCTCCTAACCTAATCGTGGTTGCTACCTATCTCCTAATCAGTGGTGGTTTCTGCATTCTCTATTTTTCATTTGTTTTAAATAACCAAGTAACTCCTGCACATTTCTATTAAATTGTTTAATAAATATTAACTTATAAGTAGCCAAGTTCATTAATGAAACGCAAATATAAAAAGAATAACAATGAGTTCTATTTTAACTCACATATTTGTGGTGAGAAATTTAAAATCTACTCTCAGCAACTTTCAAGTATATAATACGTTGCTGTTAACTATAAGTCACCACGTTGTACAGTAGATCTCTTGAACTTATTCCTCCTAACTGAAATTTTGTATGCCTGACCATCATCTCCCAATCCCACTGCCCCTGGTAACCAACCTTCTACTCTGATTCTATAAGCTCAACTTTTTTAGATTCTACACATAAACAAGAAGATGTGATTTTTGTCTTTCTGTGTCTGGCTTCTTTTATTTAACATAATGTCCTCCAGGGGCATTCATGTTGTCACAGATGACAGAATTTCCTTGTTTTTTAAAGGATAAATAGTATATCATTGTGTATATATATACACCAAATTTTTCTTATCCATTCATCTATTGATGGATGCTTAGTTTATTCCATATTTTGACTATCATGAATAATACTGCCATGAACAGGGGGAGTGCAGATATCTTTTTGACATACAAATTTTATTTTATTTTTTTTGACTGTGTATCCAGTAATAGTGGGATTGTTGGATCCTATGGTAGTTATATTTTTAGTTTTTTGAAAAGTATTCATACTGTTTTCCCTAATGGCTGTACTAATTTACATTCACACCAATAGTATACAAGGGTTCCATTTTCTCCGCATCCTCATCAACACTTTTATTTTGGTCTTTATCATTATAGCCATTAGAGAATGATAATTAGGCTTTAAACCTTACCCATTGCATGCAAAATTGTAAACCAACTATTACATATATGTTGTATATTTTTGATAGTTCTTCAAATCTAATCAATAACTATGTATAAATTATTAACTACCTCTCTAAAAGCTCAATTTAGCATATTTTAAGTAATATTTACTGATAACTTAAGATTTAGCTTGCTGCATTGAAGAAGAAAATCCAAACTAGAAACAGGGCCAATCAGTTGAAAATACAAAGCAATCAAGAAATTAGTGTTGATTAATGATAATATTTGTAGTAGATGCTAAAACACTGGGTAGTTCAAGACGATTTTCTTTGAAGGTCTGCAAAAAGAAAAATCAATTTTCTAAGACAAATCTGTTGAAGAATGAGCTTTCACGTCTAAATTGAAATAGGCAATCTGTTTT
>NW_016804196.1:673761-685059 GCF_001698545.2 Rhinopithecus bieti
CCCACTCTCTTCTGGCTTGTAGAGTTTCTGCCGAGAGATCTGCTGTTAGTCTGATGGGCTTCCCATGGTGGGTAACCCGACCGTTCTCTCTGGCTGCCCTTAAGATTATTTCCTTCATTTCAACTTTGTTGAATCTGGCAATTATGTGTCTTGGAGTTGCTCTTCTGGAGGAGTATCTTTGTGGTGTTCTCTGTATTTCCTGAATTTGAATGTTGTGCTTCCCAGGTGAGGCGATGCCTCGCCCCGCTTCAGCTCTCGCTGGTCAGGCTGCAGCAACTGAGAAGCACCGATTGTCCGGCACTCCCTAGTGAGATGACCCCAGTACCTCAGTTGAAAATGCAGAAATCACCGGTCTTCTGTGTTGCTCGCGCTGGGAGTTGGAGACTGGAGCTGTTCCTATTCGGCCATCTTGCTCCGCCCCTCTCGAATTCTTCAGTTTTGAAACTGTGGCCAAGGTGCTAATATTTTTGTTTTATTGGCCTTGGGACAATTAAAGAATGTTTATGTCACACCCTCATTCAATTCACCTGTATAGCTTCTAAAAAACCAGATTAATTGTGGTAGATGATGATGGAGTACAATAAACTTAAGCAGTAATTCCAGTTCCTATGAGCTGGATGTGGTACTAGAGATTTAATAAAGATTTCTTCCTGTCTTGAATATGTATGCAGCACATAATAAGATGGAGAGGCAAAGCTAACATCAATATCTGGTGATTAATTTAACTTTCCAGTTCATTTGTTGAGTACCTGTGCTAGGTACGTGGAATCCAGGGTGAATACGGAATGGTGTATGCCACTAAGTAGCTCACGGGAAAGTGGTGAGGAAATGGAAATGAATAAGAACTTATATCAAACTAATACGCTCTGTGTTTTCCAAACAGTAAAATATCAAGACATTTAATATATTTATATAAGTCTGTACTGTCACAGATCTCTTAGTTTAATGGTTGGTCCATTACCTCATCTTTAGGAAACAACCTTGCTTATGTGTAGGTCCCAGGTATTCAAATCATGTAGGCCATGGTCCCTGCTCTCAAGATACCCTAAAGGAAAAAGAAGAACAGAGACTATAGAACAAAATGCCTGTATCATCATAAACTCTTCAATTATTTTCCATCTGTAAACTAAGCTATCTTAATAGTTTTCTATGGAATTAAAAAATGTATGTATGTAAAGCACTTTGACATATGTCTTACATGGAAAAGCAGGTAAGAAGTGGTAGCTATTATTATTTTAAGTGGATATAAATGCCACAGTAACACAGAAGAGATAAATTTGTAAATCAGCTGTTGGGAAACAGTGGAAGACTGCAAGGAGGAGAATTTGACTGGCCAAGCTTGCTCTACCAATTAGAAAATGGAAATAAAAAGTGCAAAGGACATTCTTGGTAGACAGAAGCAGTATGTGGTAGAGAGAAGCAAGGACACATGGCATTTTAGAGAAACCGTGAGTGGCTTGTATGGCTGGAGAGATGGAGCAATTGGGGCTTGGAGACAATTGGTGAGGGATCATTTTGGATAGTTAGGCATTGGCTGGATGTGACTAATGCCAATGCCTAATGTGACTGATTGAAGGCATGGATTTTAGAGTGAGAATGATTGGGTTTAAAACCCAACTCAAACCTCACCAGCTGTGTGATGTTTGGAAGCTGTATCCACTCTCTAAATTACAGTTTTAAATCTGTTAAATAGATAGAATAATATTGCTTAACTCACAGGATAGTTGAAAAGATAAATGAGATAAGGTAACATAACAAATGTGTAGTACATCACAGTGGTATCCTTTGTTGAACGTTATTAGCCTAAAAGTTATCGATATCCACAGAAAGATTTAAGCAGGGGAGAGAGATGATCTTATTTTAATTGTAGAGGGTTCATTGGATGAGCATGGAGATACTGGATTGTGGTTGAAGGGTTGCAGAGTTTGAATGTAGGGAAAGAAGCTGAGATGGCTTTTGTAGGGTGAGAAATGAGGAAGCAAAGTCATGACTATAGACATGAGAAAGTGGGAAGATAAAGGGATTTTAAGAAGGGCGAGGCCTTCAATTTCGTGGTTAATTTAATAGGGAGAGTGTCTGAGTGAGAAGGGGAGGTGGAAGCTTATTCGTGTGTCTGACTTGGCTGACCAAAGTAAGTTTTGGAGTCTTTCACTGACGTGGAAGATGAAAGTTCAGGAACAAAGTAAGTTGCGGAGTGGAGATCCAGGGGATATTCATAAGAAATCTGCAATAATTATTTGGAAGCATTTGGTCCTAGTTCATTTTCTGTTGCTTATAACAGAATACCTGCAACTGGGGTAACATAGAAGGAAAGAAAATTTATTTCTTACAGTTACGAAGGCTGGGAAGTCCCAGATCAAGGAGCTGCATCTGATTAGAGCTTTCTTGCTGGTGAAGAGTCCACAGGGTCCTGAGTCAGTAAAGAGTATCATACGGAGAGAGGACTGAGCATGGTAGCTCAGGTCTCTCTTCCTCTTATAAACCTACCAGTTCCCCTCTTTGATAACCCATTAATCCATTAGCTTATTAATACATTAATTCATGAATGGATTAATGCATTCACGAGAGCAGAACCCTCATGATCCAACCACATTTTAAAGGCCCCTACCTCTCAATAATGCCACACTGGGGATTAAGTTTCAACCAATGGTGAAGGAGACATTCAAACCATAGAAAAAGCATAGATTTAGCATCAACAGGAGTTTCTAAATAGAGGTAAAAAAATATGAATCAGCATGTAAAGGATAGTTAAAGCCTTGGAAGAAAATGAATTTACTCAGGAAGAATAGAGAGCTGGGAAAAGCTGAAGACAGGGCCAGGTGTGAAAACCATCACTGAGAGTGTAAGCAGAGAAAATCCTTTGAATGAAACTGGGCAGGAATGGCTTGAGAGGTAGGAGAAAACCAGGCTACAGTAATACTGCAAAAGCATGATGAATTTTTCAAAATGGTTAAGGGAAATTCAAATGCTCAGAAAAAGGGTAGTAAGGTAAAGTATCAGAATTTTTTGCTGTGGGAAAGAGAAAACACAGTTCAAATAAATACAAAAAAATTGAATTTTATCTCATGTGACAAGAAGTAGAATTAAAATTGCTCTGGGGTTGGTTTACTTAGTGGGACTATACAAAACCATGATAAAATCATAGTTGTTCCTACAATAAAAGTCTTCCCACTTAGCTGGCTCATCTTGTAATCCTATAACTATGGCCATAATTCCTCATAGCACATGCAAACCTTGACTTCCAGAGACAGAAGGAGGAGTATTTCTTTCCCTGCCCAGTAGACTTTCTCTTACACTTTGTGGTAGGCAGAGTAATCCCCCCACCCACTGACATATCCACATCCTAATTCTTGGAACCTGTAAATGAATTATGTTGTGTGCAAAGCTGAATTAAGGTTGCAGCTAAAATTAAGTTGGCTAATCAATTGACCTTAGATTCAGAGTTCATCCTGGATTATCCAGGTGGACCAAGTGTATCACAAATGACCTTAAGAGGGAGGTAGAAAAGGGAGAACCAGAGAGATTGCAGTGTAAAAATTATGTGTTCCTATATTGCTTGTTGTCAAGATAGAAGGATGGGGCAGGCATGAGACCAGGAAAGCGGGCAGCCTCTAGAAGGTTAAACATAGCAAGCAAATGGATTATCTCCCAGAATCTCCAGCAGGAATGGAGCCTTGCTGGCATCTACATTTTAGCCCAGTGAGACCCATTTTGGACTTCTGACCTCCCAAACTGTAAGATGATGTGTAGTTTTAAGGCAGTTTGTGATAATGTGTTACAGCATCAGTCCCCAACCTTTTTGACACCAGGGATGGGTTTCATGGAAGACAATTTTTCCATGGACCGGGGTAGTGGGAAGAGGGGGATGGTTTTGGGATGATTCCAGTGCATTACATTTATTGTGCACTTTATTTCTATCATTATTACATTATAATATATAATGAAATGATTATACAACTCACTGCAATGTAGAATCAGTGGGAGCCCTGAGCTCATTTTTCTTGCAACTAGACAGTTCCATCTGGGGGTGCTGGGAGACAGTGACAGATCATCATGCATCAGATTCTCAGAAGGAGTGCGTGACCTAGATTCCTCTCAGGCACAGTTCACAATAGGGTTTGTGCTCCAATGAGAATCTAAGGCTGCCACTGATCTGACAGGAGGTGGAGCTCAGATGGTAATGCTTGGTACCTGTGGCACTGGTGGTACAGGTGGTAATGCTCAATACCGATCTGTGGCCTGGGGGTTGGGGACCCCTGTGTTTCAGTAACTACAGAAAATGAACACACACCCCATTGGTAAGAGTTGCATTGTGGGCCCATGCCTAAAGTATTCACTTCCAAGGGGAATTGAATTTCCTAGACAGGCTGAGGCTGTTATGAAGCATGTGGCCCCCGATTCCTGAAAATGTCTTGGGGAAGGGAGGGAAAGGCTGTTGGATAGGCAACAAACTGTCGCATTCAGGCAAGGATGGAAAAATTGTCTATTAAATTTGACAGTTTGGAGGCCAATAATGATATATAGAGAGGAAATTCAGTGGGCAATAGGAAATTGGTGGCTGACAAAATAAATATTTTAAAGCAACTTATACCTAAATAAAAGGCAATATAGAAACCTAATAATTTATATAGAAATAAAATTGTTTTATGTTTTCTTTTAATATGGGTGATAATGGAAATCTTTTTATGTAGAAAGAGCCAGAGCCAGATGGAAACAGGAGTGAGTAAGGTAGAACGTGAATGATTGAGGATCAAAACTCCCTCAAGAGATTTTATTTGACCAAGTATATCCACATTGTTACTTAAAAGCATATGTTTACTTCCTGTAAGAAATCTGTAAAAATCATTTTAGAGTATGAATAACAATCTTCTTACATGTTTATTTTACAAATTTTGATTTTCTCTGTAATGGTAATTTGTAAACTATAGGTACAAAATTTCACAATTCATTTATTTATATAATAATTCTACTTGTACCTAGCATCAATTCAGTGAAAGCTGTGATTAAGAGGTTTCACATGTATGGAGCTGGAAGCCGTTATCCTCAGCAAACTAACACAGGAACAGAAAACCAAACAGTGCATGTTCTCACTTACAAGTGGAAGCTGAACAGTGAGAACACATGTACACGGGGAGGGGAAAAGCACACACTGGGGACTGTCAGGGGAGGGCGGGGGGAGGGGGGAGGAAGAATATCATGATAAACAGCTAATGCATGCAGGGCTTAATACCTAGGAGATGTGTTGATAGGTGCAGCCAATCACCATGGCACATGTTTACCTATGTAACAAACCCGCACATCCTGCACATGTACCCCAAACTTAAATTTAATTAAAAAAGAAAAAAGTTTCAAATTATAGTGTCTGCTAGAACTGGTGATGTCTTCCTAAATACAGCTTGAAAGTTCATAAAGGAGCTCTCCTGAGATTTCTTACCATGGAATATCTTCTATTTGAAATCTCCTGTAATAGGATATTTTGGTACTTCAGAAATTCACTCTCTTGGGTTCACTTCAAGAGGGGCTTTATACTGATGCCTGTCTCGGGGGTAGCAACAGAAGGATAATTGGGTGGAGCGACCAGCCTGGTTGCAATCCTACATCTATGCTTGTATGACTCCTGTTCTGTTCTTTAGCATCATTTTAAACCGGTTTCTTGAATTAAACTTTTCTTTTGGAATGGGTGAAGTAGATTTTCCCCTGGTTGTTGTTCCATGTTTATTTATACAACAACCACAGAGTTAGAGGAGAACAAATGCCCATGTGAAGAAGCTGACGATTCTTGCTGTGGCAGATAAAAACTCCCTGCTATTTATTATAATCGAGTGGAAGAAAGCAAATAGTCAGTGGGGGCAGGAAGTCTGTTACCGATTGCACAGCAACCCTACTAGGTTTCTTTTATCATCAGCTCTTTTCAGTAATCTCCGAAACTTCTTTCAACATCATCTTCTCTGTTGTCAGATTTCCTTGCCTATTAGTCAGGCTCACTCTCAGCAGCTGACTGACTGACTTTCTTGTTTTATGCAGATTATAGAGTCCAAAAAGGAGTACATTCTATTAATTTTCCACCTAGATATAAGAACTCCCACAATTCATTCTTTTCTTTTTCTCTCACATTACAATTCACAAGACATGCTTTTCTCTACTTCAGAGATAATTTCTTGACCTGCCCTCTGGATCCCATGTTCTGCCTGCCTGCTCAGGAAATTTTGATTACTCCCCTTCTTATATTTCCAGTCTCCTGTATTACTGATTTCTTCTTAAAAGTGGTTAAACTTAAACTTATGCCTCCCATTAAAATAAAATTAGCAACAGAACCAAACCCAGCAAAAATAAGGTATCATTATCATGAACAACATGAACAGTTCTCACAGTACCGTCTGATTCTCTGTTGTCTTCTCCCCTTTGCTTTCTTTTTTTGCATTATGCTTTCTGAGAAGTTTCTACACTGGGCGCCTCCAAGGCCTGACTCACTCCTGAACTCCTCGTAATCTGGCTTCTGCCCTTACCCATTCCATGTTAATATGGTGCTACTAAATTCTGCAGATAATGTCATTACTTTTCTTCCTTGGCCTCTCTCCTAAGCAGGCTGTATTTCTTCGTTGTTGATATTATCCTTTTGCCCAAGCCCTTTCTCTTTTCTCACTGGAATGTTCCTGCCTGGAGGTTCTTCAACCCCACAGCTGTAGTGAGCACTTATTTGATGATAGGCTGATATGATAATGACTGAATAATGATATGCTAATATGCTGATAGGTTTGATGGTTCCCTTTTGAACAGCAGATTTCTGTATCAGTCTCATCATGTTCAAACCTGAAATTATTCCCACTAAACTTTCTCCTTTTCTTGTGTTTCTTATCTCAGTGAATGGTGTCAATATCTATCTATTTCTTTCAAACGGAAAACAAATTAGCATTCTTAATTTCTCTTTCTCTCTTACTATCTCATATCTAACAAGTCAAAGGGCCCTATTGATTCTATCACCCCAATATTGCTTGTGTTCATTCATTTCTATCCATCTGGCCTGACTCTAGTTTATTTCATTATAATCTTTTATCCAGATGACATTAATTGTATATGTGGGAGCCCTGCTTATAACATTGTCCCTCCAATGTCTCTCTACTGCAAGCAAAATGATCACTCCCCTGCCTAAATCTTCCTGTGGTTTCTTGTGATAAATTATGATCTCAGAAAGGCTTGTGAGGTGCTTTTAGGTTTGACTCCTAACTCTCTCTTATGTCCTGTTTTTTCCCCTGTGCAAAACATGTTTTTAAAAATTTCTGTACTTTTCGTTTTACTAGAACTTTGGATCTTTGCTCCTGAAACAAACATTCATTGCCTTCTTTTCCTCTGTCCTACTTTACCTTGCAAAATGACTTGGTTAACTTCCATCTATATTTAGATCTTAGTTTCAATGCTACTTCTTTTGGTAAACTTTCCCTGATTGCTTACCTCCTACTGTGTTGAATGTTTCTGGTCTTCACTTGGTTGTAGGCTAGGTTCTCTGGAATCAGATATTGGGATGGAGATTGGCTTGCGAATTACTGATTATGGATCTATCCCAGTGAAAGGAAAGGAACCAGGGTTGTGTAAAGGAAGGAATCGAACTACCATGTGGGATTGAGAAAGTACTACCATGTGGGGATGAGAAAGCCGCAACCAACCTAGCAGGGTGCTGTGAAATGACTATTGCTCATGAGACCTGTCCACTTTGGGCTAAAATCATCCAACCTTGTCCCCTCAATGGGTGTAGGCTGCCACAGGACGGGCATGACCTTGATTGAAGCAGCCCCCAGCAGCTGAAGTGTAGACAGCTATCTTCCGACCACAGTCCCCACAGCTAGTGAGCACACCCTCACTGAAAGGATATCTAGGCGGTGTACTTCCATGCTTACCACACACTCTTTTGCCCTGGAACATTGAACCATTGTGCCTCATCTTATTTGCTTTTTGATTGTTGGACTTATTTACATTCTATAAGCTTCATAAGCAACTTAATAATTTTTGTCTTATTCCATATTGTGTGCTCAGTATATAGCATAGGCTTGACACACAGTGTGTACTCAATAAATAATAGGTTGAATACATGAATGTGGAGATCTATTTTCTCAATATTTTCTTCCTAATGATCACTAAAATTTCTTTACTTTCTAGCTCAGTTTTTTGTCTTGGTTTAGAGTTATCCAAACATTCTAATTATTCCCCAATAAAAAAACAACAAATTTATGGCATTTCCATTCATTCCTGGGAAAGGGTTCAAATACCTAGAAATAGAAAATTTTTATAAAACTGCACAGTACTTATTGTAGTAAGAAGAATGTATCCCAGACATAAAGTACTTCAGGCAATGTCTCTTGTAATTACTAGTTTCATCAGATAGGAAAACCTTTTTGGTGCCAATACCACCTGAATGACTTCACTTTTTATTTCTACCCATTAACTTGTCATTACATCAGGGTTCAACCTCACACTCAGAAGCAAGCCACCCATTCCTTGTTGGATTTTATCCAAATTACCAATCACACTACTGCTCTTCCTCAAGGAGGTGAAATGAGTTTTACTGTGCCTAGGAAAGCACTTAATTTAGAAGAAAACATATTCAGTGTTAAATTAGGGATTAAAAATATTTGGATGGTTTTTCCATGCACTCATCTAAGTCTGTACTTTTATGTATTTCGTCTAACCTACATGAGTAGATGTGTGAATGAAAGGCCAGTTACCAAGCTGATATTCTGAAATGAAACAAATTTGTTTCTTTTATTAAACAACAAAAGTATTAATAATAGAGTTGAATTTATGTAGGTGTCATACATGAAATATTAATGAAAAATGTTAAATCAGCAAGATTTATATCTTTTCCAAGAGAGATTTTTCTTAGTGCTTTTCTTTATATCAATTTGTTTGTATCAGGGCATGCAAACCAATTCTAAACCTGAAAACACAGTTGGGAAGGTAAATTTCGTGCAAAAATTGTCTATCAAAGTGAAACAGAAACAGTTTCTATTTTGAAAATCTCCCCTTTTCAATTATCTATATCAATTTTTGCTTCAATTACAGTGGATAATTCAATACTAGCATTAGAAATTCAGTACAGGTTATTGCGTGCTTAGTTAAGACAGAATACAGCACTATGAGCTAAAGAAGGCAAAGATATAGGTAACAACAGGGCTCGCTGTGGGATATAATTGATAGTAAATTTTTTGTAAAAGAGATAGAAGAACAATTACTTAGAATTTAGATATGAAGCTTAATGAAGTAGTCCGCAGAAGTTATGAAGGTTGGGGTACATCTGGGACTCCTGGGTTTGTTAGATGTCCTGTGATGTTGATTTTCTTCAATTCTTCAACTGATCATAGAGGCCAGGACTCCGATTCATACCTGTTAAGTTAGTTCTGCTTTCATCTCAGATATTTTTGGCCATTTACTTGGTTCTGAAAAATTTAGAAGGCCCAACACTAGGCCATGATACTGCCATATCTTGAGTTTCAGTGTTTCGTAAGCAAGCAGTCCAGACACTCTTTAATGCAAACTCTTTTTTTGGTAACAATTTGCATGGTTGATACTGGGTTGGAAGTCATGCACTATATAACAGTGAAAGGAAATTCTGTGATAGCTGCAAATTCAAATAAAAATGTTGGATGAGTTCATGTCCTTTGCAGCAACATGGATGAAGCTGGCAAATAACATTCTAGGCAAACTATCACAAGAACAGAAAACCAAACACTGCATGTTCTCACTCATAGGTGGGAGTTGAACAATGAGAACACAAGGACACAGGGCGGGGAACATCACACACCGAGGCCTGTTGGGAGATGGTGGTCTGGGGGTCTGGGGGAGGGATAGCATTAGGAGAAATACCTAATGTAAATGATGAGTTGATGGGTGCAGCAAACCAACATGGCACATGTATATCTATGTAAAAAAACTGCAAGTTAAGCACGTGTACCCTAGAACTTAAAGTATAATAATAATAATAAAAGTTGGACCATGGAACAGAAGAAGAAAACTAGAGCAATGTCTATATTAAATGATTCTACTCACTGTAGAATTTCTTTTAGATAATGCTTGTAATAATTTTAAGACAGCCTTGGAAGAATTAAGCTACCTAATTTCTCTTCAGCAAGTGACACAATAAAATAATTATCTTTCACTGAGTTAAATCAGTTGACTTCTCGCTTTTATGAGTAGCTTATACAATGTCACTCTCAAAAATTTCATAATCTAGTGGTCCTTTAGGAAACTCCATAGCCTGTGATGTTTTAAAATATGTCCGTAAAGTCATCAACTCTTCATTTTAAGAAGTGGAACTTAATTTCTCTCCTCTTGAGTGTCACTGGAATTAGTGACTTCCTTCTAATAAAGTAGAAGTGGTAGTATGCAAATTATGAGACTAGGTCGTAAAGGGCACTGAGGCTTCTTCTTGATCTTTCTGTTCCCTGTCACTTGCTTTTGGAGAAGCCAGTTGTTAGGTCATGTGTAGCCTTATGGAGAGTCTCATCTGATGAGAAACCAAAGCCTCTTAACATCAAACAAGAAACTGAGGCTTCCTGAGCAGTGATATGACTGAATCCTCTTGAAAGTAGAACCCCCAGATCTAGTCAGTCTTCAGATTTCTGGAGTTTTGGCCACATCTCAACTGCAACCTCATTAGACTCTGAGCCAGAACCACCCAGGCAAATTGCTCTCAAATTTCTGATCAACAGAAACTGAGATAATAAATATTTGTGGTTTTAAGTTGCTAATTTTGAGGAATTTGTTTCACAGCAATAGATAACAAATACAAGCACATAGGTAACTATGTAATGGTGAAAACATTTCTTTTTCTTTTTTAAATTATTATTATTATACTTTAAGTTCTAGGGTACATGTGCATAATGTGCAGATTTGTTACATATGTATACTTGTGCCATGTTGGTGTGCTGCACCCATCAACTCGTCAGCACCCATCAACTTGTCCTTTACATCAGGTATAACTCCCAATGTAATCAATCCCTCCCCCCTCCTCCCTCCCCCCGACATGATAGGCCCCGGAGTGTGATGTTCCCCATCCCGAGTCCAAGTGATCTCATTGTTCGGTTCCCACCTATGAATGAGAACATGTGGTGTTTGGTTTTCTGTTCTTGTGATAGTTTGGTGAGAATAATGGTTTCCAGCTGCATCCATGTCCCTACAAAGGACACGAACTCATCCTTTTTTATGGCTGCATAGTATTCCATGGTGTATATGTGCCACATTTTCTTAATCCAGTCTGTCACTGATGGACATTTGGGTTGATTCCAAGTCTTTGCTATTGTGAATAGT
>NW_016804196.1:686777-695274 GCF_001698545.2 Rhinopithecus bieti
GGCCTTTTCTGAAAGATTTCTTTTTCAAGCAGTTTCCTCTGAAAGAAAACGTCATACTCTAATAAAGGTAATCTAATTGATTGAGAACACATTTGGGCTTCCTACTTTATAAAGGAAAAGGCTCCCCAGTCTCATGACTTTTTTCCTCCTACTCTGGCATGAATTACTGTTATACTGGCTGCTGTTAGTCCCTAAATGTCAAGAAAGGTGAGCTTTGTCAGAAACAGGATTTGAGTTGCTTACATTTGAGAATTTTGTAAAGAAATGGGAACGAAGTATAAAACCTGTTCATTTTTACGGTATAAATTTTCTGGCTTTCCCAGAAAATTTTTTTTATTAAATTACTGCCAGAAGGGGCCCTTTAAAATACTTTTAAAAGAGAAAAATAGAGCCCATGCAGAACCATTTTCAGGTGGATTGTATTAAGTTTATTAATAATCTGGATGAAGTGGTACATGTTCTTGGCAAAATAGGAAAGTCTCTTGTTTGAGAATGTTCTCCATTATAAATCCTGATGAAAAATTACTAGTTATTTTAACTAAATGTCATTGCTTATAAGGAGATTGACAAGTATATATTTCACTACTGTAAGAATTTTTTGGCCGGGCCATCAAAACCTTTTCAGTTTCATTTCAGGTATAAACCTGAAGACATTTAAACCCACATTTTTTTAAAGGCTACTATTGTTCAATCAAATGCTGTTTCTTTATTTTTCTGACACTAGTGATGAAAATCAGGTCAAAGATGACTTCATTGCCATGACTACAAAAGAATTGATGAGATATGGTTTCAGCTCAAATGTTCTTAAATCACTGAATTTTCTTATGTGTCATGTCAACAAGACAAGTTGGAATTAATAGTTTGTAGGAAACAGGTCACATATGTGGCCATGTTAAAGTTAACTTGACAATTTTAAGCTTTTTATTCAAGCCAAAGCATAGCAACCTTCATTTAGAATTTGACCTTTGAGAAGAATTAAAGTTTTATTATTGGATTTAATTCTTACCTTTTCTTAAAAGAAGGAAGTGGCTTTTAAAAAAATGAAAACAAAAGGTTGAGGGGAGCATTAGCTTGGTAATATTGTTTTGCTTTCCTCTTTGAAATACATATCCAATTGAAAGTACTGTGGGCATTTTTCTGCATGATTACTCTGGAATGGAGAGCTCCATTGTTTTCGACAAAGTAATCTCAAAAGTGTCCTTTGACTCTAAATGTTTAGTAACACCTATTGGCACATATTTTTTCTTCTATTTTCCTTCTTTGGAGAATACTTTTAGAGGTCACTGAAACTTCACTCAGTCAGTTTAGCTCCATTTTACTTGAAAACTTATTCATTGGTTACCTTGGATAAGTACATTTGTAAGTTATGCCAAGGGCTGTTTATTTTTCTGTTAGACACACTTGTAATGCAAACCAATGTCAGATTGACTGTAGTACACTGTCAAAACTATCACCACCTGAGAACCTTGAAATTATGCCTTTAAGTATATCTGTACATTTTAAAAAGCAAATGTAACATGTTCTTTAGGAAAATATTCTCTATTTTTTTAGTTTAAAAATAAGCTCAGCTACCTCTTTAAGAGATGATATGATGATGTACCACACCTGCCTTCAGAGAACTGAGTACGAGTTTTGGTATGGTTCAAATTTTCTGGCTTTCCCAGAAAAAAAAAATTACTACTGCCAGAAGGGGTCCTTTAACAATATTTTAAAAGAGAAAAATAGAGCCCATGCATAACCATTTTCAGGTGGATTGTATTAAGTTTATTAATAATCTGGATGAACTGGCACATGTTCTTGACAAAGAAAAGGAAAGTCTCTTGTTTAAGAATGTTCTCCACTATAAATCCCAATGAAAAATTACTAGCTATTTTAACTAAGAAGTCATTGTGTATAAGGAGACTGACAAGTATATATTTCACCAATGTAAGAATTTTTTGGGGGACCATCAAAACCTTTTCAGTTTCACTTGAGGTATAAACCAGAAGACATTTAAAAACACTTTTCTAAGGCTACTATTGTTCAATGAAACACTATTTCTTTTCTTTATTTTTCTGATATTAGTGATGAAAATCAGGTCAAAGATGACTTCATTGCCATGACTACGAAAGAACTGATGTGATATGGTTTCAACCATGTACTCCATAGTTCATTATCTTCCTTTATATAAGTAAACTTCAGAAATCTCACACAGTGAAATATTTAAAAGTAGATTGAATTAAAACTCTATAAAACACATCATACTTATTTATAAGATTAACACAAGACCTAGAACAAATTATCAGCAATATTTTGATGGTTCACTAATTTAAAGTATGTATCAGTCATGAGAGTTTATATTAACAGTACAGCTTCTATTAAGTTAACATTGGAATAGCATGAAAGATACTTGCTTAGAGGAAGTAGTTGGTGAAAATGCTCTCTGAGTCTTTTTGTTGCTCAACAAGGGAACTTTTGGCAAGTTAACAGTGAGCAGGATTATCTTTCTTTAGAAAACAATTATTTTATAAATTGAATGCTATCTAAGAGCTCATTAGGGGACTATTTGGCTTGTGAAATGCATTTTTTTTTTTTTTTAAAGTTCAGGTTGCAAGGCAGCAAGCCTAATTTAATGCAAAATATAGATGAAATATTATACCTTAGCAATTAAGATAGTGAAAAGGTTTATATGTGAAAGGTGACATGCATATTGACATTTTGCAGATTACTTTTACATTTACGTGAAGGTAGAAGAGAAAAAAGAGAAGTGAAAAATGAAAGAGAAAGAAGAAAAAAGTGGAAAAGAAAATATTATAAATAATAATTCAAACAGCAATTTAATTCTATATATTCCTATTTCTTCAAAGGTTCCTGAAGATGACTCTTGTGCTCTCCTGGCCAATTTAGCCGGTCTTTGTACTTGTCTTCCATTTGAAACCTTTACCAAAACCTATGTCAAAATAGGTTTTCTTATTTGAAAATAGACTGGGGAGCACAGTACTGTTTTTTTACACCTAGAAAGTAATTTGTTTGGCCATGGAGACATGAAGTAATATNAAAAGTTACACCAAGTGTTCCTGCTTCTCCTGCCTCGCTTTTACCTACTCCACCTCTTCTACTTCTAACAACTGCGGAGACAGCAAGACCAAGACTCCGTCTTTCCCCTCCCTCTCATCCTACTCTATGTGAAGGCAATGAGGATAGAAACCTTCATGATGATCCACTGCCACTTAATGAATAGTAAATATATTTTCTCATCCTTACGATTTTCTTAACATTTTCTTTTTCTAGCTTGCTTTATTGTAAGAACACAGTATATAATATGTATAACCTACAAAATATGTGTTAATTGGCTGCTAATATTATCAGTAAGGCTTCTAGTCAGCAGTAGACTATCAATAGTTTAGTTTTGGGGGAGTTAAAAGTTATACACAGATTATGGACTGCAAGAGGGTGAGTACTTCCTAACCCCTTTTGTTCAAAGGTCAACTGTACATGCTTTTCATAGAAAATACAGAAATATAAGAAAAAAGATGATATTTTAACCTTGTTTTGTGTTTGTATTTGTCACACTTTTATAAAAGATACCTATACAATTTATTTTAAAGAAAAAATGAGATTCTGCTATTCTATTGTGTCTAGAACCATCAATTATTAAATATAATTTTCTTGTGCTGCTAAGAATGCCATTATATTACAATGCTTTAAAACACTTAGATTTTAAAATAATTCTTTCAAAAGAGCTTGTTATTTAGACATACAATTTTAAAAGGCTGAGTAATGTTCCATTACAGTTTCTTTATCCTTTCATCTGTCAACAAACTCATCAGTTGTTTGTGTATGTTGACTATTGTGTGAGAAATGCTGCAATGAACATGGGAGCACTGGATCATATGGTAATCTGTTTTTAATTTCTCTGGGGATGCCCACACTGTTTTCCACACTGATCACACCAATCTACATTCTCACCAAGAGTGTACATGTGTTTCCTATTCTCTCTATTAATACCAACACTAGTTATTTCTTGGTCTCTTGGTAAAAGCCATCCTAACAGGTGAGAGATGATATTTCATTGTTGTTTTGATTAGATTTCCCTCATGATTGGTGATGTTGAACACCCTTTAATACAGCTATTGGCAATTTTGTGTCTTCTTTGGAAAAATGTTTATTCAGATGCCAATTTTTAAATTGGGTTATTTATGGGTTTTTTTTCTTACTTTGTTTGCTATTGAGTTGTTTCTTATATAATTTGGATATTAACCCTTTATCAGATATGTGGTTTGCAAATATTTTCTCCTAATATGTAAGCTTCCTTTTCATTTTGTTGTTCCCTTTGTTGTATGAAAGCGTTTTAGTTTGATGTAGCTGTAAATATTAAATACGAATTATTAAATATTTTAAAATAAATAATTCATACTATGCCATGGTGTATATTCTGTTATATAATCCACATTCTATTATTTAAGCATTTGGGCTCTTTTGATCTTTCGTCATAGAAGCAATTAAGTAATAAGAATACTTTTAAGAATGTGTGTATTTTCAAATTGCTTCTTTAAAGATGGTTCCAATTTACATTTCTATTAGGAATAATATTCATCTATTAGTGATAATAAAGTCTTTGAATTGATATATGTCTACTTTATATTTCTTTTAAAGTACACTGTTCTGCTAATGGTTTATGTCTTCCTTTCCAGTCGGAATATTGGTCTCTTTATGGAAAATGCAAAGGCTAATTAATTATTTTGTAACATAGTGTTTAATGTAATATAACCGTTCCATTGTTTATCCTCCTACTCAAAGGTCTAAATTCTCCTTCCGTCTCTCCCTTTCTCCCTTTGTCCCTTCTTTCCTTCCCTTTTCTATTTTTGTTTAAACTTCTAGCTCTCCTATACATCACTTTCATTCCATGGAATCAGACTCATGCCTATATATTTCCAAGATTTATCTATTTCCAAGAATCAGATGAAGGATTAATGATTTATCTCTTTCTAATAAATATGTGAGAAAAGTGAAAAGTTAATTTTACCTTAATTAACTTCAATCAGTTAATTTTTACATTTTAGTATTTAAGACATGACAAATCATTTATTGATAGTTCTAAAGAAAATAAAAATACAAATGTCTAGGGCTGTGTCACATGCTAACTGAGCACCTCAGTTTCAGACACTTAAAGAATTTTTAATTAACTGGGCTGATGTGAATATAAAATGAATAATAAAGTCCTGTTGGCAATCTACAATTTCTTAAGTGACATACAAGAAATTTAAAATAGCTGTAAATCAAGATAAGTTTCTCTCTCCAAGTTGTGTCTGTATATTAATTGCAAATGACAGAAAAATAGATTCATTTTTTGCTGTACTACATATATATATATATTTATATGTATGTACTCAAATACTTGGCTCTGCTTTCAGAATTTTCTCTCGGTCTAGTAGTATTCTGTAGATCGGGAAAGATGAAACAAAGATGAGAGTGTTGAAAACATTTAAGTGGTAAAATGGATCCATCATAGCATATATTTGAAGAATAGTATATTATATCTGCAATACATGGGTAAACTTTTCCCTTTACCTTTTGTAAAGTTTTTCAAATATTCTTATATTTGTAGGATATAAGAGATTTTATAACCACATTATTAAAAGAAAGAGATCTGAAGATGGCCCTGGGTTCAGATGTAGGTCAACTCTGAATGGCCTGGCCATGCCATTCAACTTATCAAAGCCTCATAGTTTTTATGTATGCAACAAAGGATACCACCAGCATCCCACAGGGTGGCTAAGAAAGTTGAATGTGATGTTTCATAGACAGCACTCATTTTACTGGTTAATGCATAAAAGGTGTTCAACCATTATCCCTTATGATGATCATGGTTATTGTAAATAATGGAGGAAGTGAAATGGTGATTTGAGGATTCCTTGCTTTCTGAAGAGGGA
This sequence comes from Rhinopithecus bieti, assembly GCF_001698545.2. NCBI lineage: Eukaryota > Metazoa > Chordata > Mammalia > Primates > Cercopithecidae > Rhinopithecus > Rhinopithecus bieti. Next base: position 692,690 of record NW_016804196.1, read on the forward strand.
AGCCTGTATTGGGTTTGGTACAGGAAAGCTGCAGGTATAGGAACTTTCTAAACCATGGATGGTCCTACAAATATATAGGTTGGAAATGTACAGAATCACAAGTTTGCTTCTGTTAAACGTCTTGTTTCTATGCCAGCCTTGTTTGGTTGGGTAAATACTAATTTGATAATAAATACATTTGAACAAACAAAATACCTGAATGTGAGAAGCTGGTCAGAAAATATAACCTTAAATTGCTTGCAGTAGAACTGTTATAAAAAGAGTTGAGGAGAGTTCTATGTAAGCAAGAGTGGATGAAGGAAATGTAGTCCATTTGCTCTTGTAGATTTAGTAGATTTACTAGGCCAGTAGTTGTCAACAAATTGTCCTGATAGGAAAAGAGAGTCCTTTATGGACAGAGAATTTTGTCTATGACTTGCAACTCTTCAGCCATTCAGTCCAAATTTATTACCCTAGGAAAGGAACAGCACCAACTGCCTAGAACAAGAAAATAATTGTTTGGTTAGAGTTAAAATGCAGAGTTTTAAAAGTCCACAGTGGGACAATCCCATTGATAGCCTGTATTTCATGAGGGGGAAAAAGTATATTCTCAGACTTCCCTGTGCTGGTTTTCATATGTCAACACAAAATCTAAAGGATTAAGTATAGAGAAAATTACTGAGTAAATTAAATAAGGACATGATATAAGGGAAGATTCTACTACCCAGGAAAATGAAAGTCCTTTCTATTCTCAAAGGAAGAACATGGAAGATCGCTAGAGCAAACAGGAGGCACTAAGTCTTTTAGGGATATCCTAATTCCCACTCAAGAATCAACATTTCTAGGGAAGAAGAAGTAAGTATCTAGATTGGATGAGAGAAATGTAAGAACCTTTGTGTTGGTAATGTCTGGGTTTAACCTTGTAAAGAGGCACATTTCATACAGCTTCATGTTCAACATGCTATCCAAAGTGACTTGGAAATGGAAGAATAGCTGGGGGTGAGGCCTAGAATAGCCAGCATGAGCATAATTACATAGGTGCCCAATCACACAGCCTGTTTCATGAATGAGTCTAAAACATTTATAGGTTCCAATGAGAGTGCAATTTATGAAAACCAGTGAATATCCCTGGAGCTGAGAACGGGACTTCATAACACAGGTATCTCTCATCCAGAGCCAACATGATTGAGGGACAATATGGTTATAACTTTGTAAGAAACTGCCAAGCTATTTTGTAATGTGGCTATACCATTTTGTATTCCCACCAGCAATAAATGGGAGTTCCTGTTGCTTTGCATCCTTGCCAACAGTTAGTATTGCCAGATTTTTGAATGTTAGCCATTCACATAGATATAGAGTGGAATTTCATTATTGTTTTAATTTACAGTTCCTCAGTGGCAAATGATGTTGATAATCTCCACATAATGCTTTTTCTCATCTACATCTTGTTTGATGAGGTTTCTAATTGGTTTCTTATGGTTAAGTGCTGAGATTTTCTTGTGTTTTGGATACAAGTCCTTTATCAGATAAATATTTTGCAAATTTTTTCTCCCACATATTTTGGCTTTCTGTTGTTAGGTGTATACACATTTAATATTGTTATGTCTTCTTGAATAATTGACCTCTTTGTCATTATGTAGTGCCTCCTTTTTCTTCTGGATAATTTTTCTTATAATAGGGTTTCTTTTCTCAAATTAACATAGCTACTACAGCTTATTTTTTTAATTGGTGTTAGCAAGGTATGTCTTTTCTCATCCTTTACTTTTAACATATCTGAATCTTTTTATTCTCAAGTCTTTATATGTAAAAACCCATGTAATTGGGCATTTTTTAATTCCCTCTGGTAGTCTTTGTCTTCTAATTCGTGTCTTTGGATCATTCTATTTAAAGTGGTTATTGATATATTTGAATTAATATCAAACATATTTGTAACTTTTTTGTTTATTTATTTTTTATTATTATTATACTTTAAGTTCTAGGGTACATGTGCATAACGTGCAGGTTTGTTACACATGTATACTTGTGCCATGTTGGTGTGCTGCACCCATCAACTCGTCAGCACCCATCAACTCGTCATTTACATCAGGTATAACTCCCAATGCAATTCTTCCCCGCTCCCCGTGATAGGCCCTAGTGTTTGATGTTCCCCTTCCCGAGTCCACGTGATCTCATTGTTCAGTTCCCACCTATGAGTGAGAACATGCGGTGTTTGGTTTTCTGTTTTTGCGATAGTTTGCTGAGAATGATGGTTTCCAGCTGCATCCATGTCCCTACAAAGGACGCAAACTCATCCTTTCTTATGTTTGCATAGTATTCCATGGTGTATATGTGCCACATTTTCTTAATCCAATCTGTCACTGATGGATATTTGGATTGACTCCAAGTGTTTGCTATTGTAAAGAGTGCCACAATAAACATACGTGTGCATGTGTCTTTATAGCAGCATGATTTGTAATCCTTTGGGTATATACCCAGTAATGGGATGGCTGGGTCATATGGTACTTCTAGTTCTAGATCCTTGAGGAATCGCCATACTGTTTTCCATAATGGTTGAACTAGTTTACAATCCCACCAACAGTGTAAAAGTGTTCCTATTTCTCCACATC
>NW_016804196.1:697189-703353 GCF_001698545.2 Rhinopithecus bieti
CGAATTTCCCTCTACACACTGCTTTAAATGTGTCCCAGAGATTCTGGTATGTTGTATCTTTGTTCTCATTGGTTTCAAAGAACATCTTTATTTCTGCCTTCATTTCGTTATGTACCCAGTAGTCATTCAGGAGCAGGTCATTCAGTTTCCATGTAGTTGAGCAGTTTTGATTGAGTTTCTTATTCCTGAGTTCTATTTTGATTGCACTGTGGTCTGAGAGACAGTTTGTTATAATTTCTGTTTTCATACATTTGCTGAGGCGTGCTTTACTTCCAATTTATTTGTAACTTTTTAACGCCAGTAGCTTCTTCTGTCTTCTCTGAATTTAGTTGAATATTATGATTCCATTTATCTCCTTATTTAGCACATTAATTATGCTTATTTTTAAATAGTTTCCCTAAGTTTATAAACTGGAGTGATAAGATACATGTTTAATTACTCACATTTGCCTTCAAATTACACTAATTTATTTCATGTGTAATGCAGGTAACTTAGAGAATTCTCAATACCTCCCTCCCTTATAATATTGCTATCATTTATTTCCCTTACCCATATTATACAATCACCAGTAAACCAATACATGGTTATTATTTAATAATATTATTGAATTAATTAATTTATTTTTCTACTCTTATTTTCTTATTTTAGGTTCAGGGGTACATGAGCTTTCCACAGTTGTTGAACTATTTTATATTCCAGGAGCCATGTATAAGTGTTTCCTTTTCTCTGTAACCTCACCAGCATTTATTGCTTTTTGATATTTTGATAATGGTCACTCTGACTGGTGTGAGATGGTATCTCATTGTGGTTTTGATTTGCATTTCTCTAATGGTTAGTGATGATGAGCATTCTTTTCATATATTTATTGTCTACATGTATGCTTTTGAGAAGTGTCTGTCTGTATCCTTTGGACATTTTTAAATAGGATTATTTGTTGTTTGTTCATTGATTTAAGTTCCTTATAGATTTTGGATATTAGACCTTTGTTGGATGCATGGTCTATGAATACTTCCTCTCAATCCATAGGTTGTCTGTTTACTCTGCTGATAGTTTCTTTTGTTGTGCAGAAGCTCGTGAGTTTAATTAGGACATACTTGTCAATTTTTTATTTGATTGGAATTTCCTTTGGAGACTTCGTCATAAATTCCTTGCCAAGGCTAATATCCAGAATGATATTTCTTAGGTTTTCTTCTAAACTTTTATTATTTTGGTTTTACATTTAAGTGTTTAATCCATCTTGAGTTGATTTTTATATATGGTGGAAAAAAAGTGGTCTAATTTCAATCTTCTGCAAATGGCTAGTCAATTATTCCAGCACCATTTATTGAATATGGAGTGTTTTCCCTATTGTTTGTTATTGATGACTTTATTAAGAGTCAGTTGGTTGTAGGTGTATGGTTTTATTTCTGGGTTCTGTACCCTGTTCCATTAGTCTTTATGTCTGATTTTGTACCAGCACAATGTTGTTTTGGTTACTGTAGCCTTGTAGTATTATTTGAAGTAGGGCAATGTAACACCTCTAGCTTTGTTCTTTTTGCTTAGGATTGCATTGGCGATTTGGTCTCTTTTTGGTTCTATATGAATTTTAGAATAGTTGCTTCTAATTCTGTGATATAAGAATAACCACTCATTTTTGTCTTCCATTGTCTGATAGATCCTTCTCCCTCCTTTTACTTTGAGCATACAGGTGGCAAAACCTGTTAGATGGGTCTCTTGAAGATAGCAGATAACTGTCTTGTTTCTTTATCTAACTTGCCACTCCATGCCTTTTAAGTTGGGCATTTAGTCAGTGTACATTCGGTGTCAGTATTAACGTGTGAAGATTTGATCTTGCCTTTGTGGTGTTAGCTGGTTGTTATATAGACTATTCTATAGTTGCTTTGTAATGTCAGTGGGCTGTGTACTTAAGTGTGTTTTTGTAATGGCAGGTTTCTTCTTTCATTTCCATATTTATCATGTTTTATCACCCTTTATCACCTCTTATAAGCCACGTCCGTTGGTAATGAATTCCCTTAGCATTTGTGTGTCTGAAAAGGATTTCACTTCTCCTTTGTTTATGAAACTTAGTTTGGCAGGATATGAAATTCTTGGTTAGAATTTATTTTCTTAAGTATATTGAAAATAGGACCTCGGTCTCTTCTGGCTCGCAAGGTTTCTGCTGAAGGGTCCACTGTTAGGCTGATGAAGTTCCCTTTGCAAATGACCTACCCCTTCTCTCGAGTTGCCTTTAAGGTTTTTTCTTTCACATTGACCTTGGAGAATGTGATGACTGTGTGTCTTGGGGATTGTCATCTTGCATAGATAACATCTTACAGGGGTTCTCTGTATTTCTTGAATTTTCATGTCAACCTTTCTAGTGAGATTGCAAAAATTTTTATGAAACAAACTTTCAAATATGTTTTCAAGTTGCTTGCTTTTCTCCTTTTCTTTCAGGAATGCCAGTGAGTCATAGGTTTGCTCTCTATATAATCCTATATACTAGAGGTTTTGCTCATTTGTTAATTTTTTTTTTTGTCTGCCTGTGTTGCTTTGAAGGAGTGTTCTTCAGGCTCTGAGATTCTTTCCTCAGATTGGTCTTTTCTATTGTTCATGCTCCAATTGTATTTTAAGTTTCTACAGTGAATTTTTCATTTCTAGAAGGTGCTTTTTTTAAATGATTATGTCATCTTTCAACTCTTGGATTATTTTACTGTTTTCCTTGTATTGGGTTTCAACCTTCTCTTTATCCTGCTGATCTTCCTTGCCATCCAGATTCTGTGAATTCTATGTCTGACATTTTTAGCCATTTCAATCTGGTTTAAAAAAATCATTGCTTGGGGGCTAGCATGATCATTTGGAGATAAGAAGACATTACTTTGGCTTTTAGAGTTGCCACAGTTTTTGTGCAGGCTCTTTCTCATATGTGAGAGCTGATGTTTCTTTATCCTTTGGAGTTGCTGTCCTTTGGAAGGGGCCTTTTGTTTTCATGCTCTTTATTGCCCTTGAGGGTTTGACTACAGTACAAGTTGTGTATGCTTAAATGGTTCTGTTTCTGGATGATTTTAGAGGCCATGGATCAGCTCTACACTTCTGGGCTGCATGCTCTAACTCTGGCTGGCTGGGATTGTGTCCATGGCTTTGTCTTCTCATTCCTTGACATCAAGCTCTGGCTGAGCAAGAGGGGCTGAAGTGCTCCTAGACCACTGACGTCAGCCCATCATCTGGGTGGTAGGGGTGCCATGCATGGGAAATACCCTGGTGGGGTGGTGGAGGTGCCACGGGTGAATATGCTCCAGAGGGTTATGGGAGGGTACACTGTGAGGGGAGGCTGTCAGCAAAAGTGCTCTGGTGTGTGGTGTGGGGGCACTGCAGGCAGGAAGCACTGCAGCAGGGGCAGTAGGGGTGCTGCAAGGGAACGTGCTCTGGAAGGGTGGGAGCAGAGTTGCAGGTGAGCATGCTATGGCAAGAGGCTGTCACCATTGTGGGTGGTGGGGGTGCCTGGATTGGGAAGCACTCCAGCAGGAGTGCCAAGGGTGAACATGCTCCAGAGTGCAGGTGTAGAGGTAATGGCATATGTGCTCTGGCAGGAAACCACCAGCAGAAGTGCTCTAGTAGTGCTTATTACGATTTTAAACAAGCAGCTATCTTTTATACCAATTAAAATAAGAAAAATAAAATATTTTATTTTGTCCACAATTATTTCTTCTCTGATAGTTCTTTTCTCCATGTAGATCCATTTTCTTAACTTTATCATTTTCCTTCTTCCTAAATAAAATCCTTTAACATTTCTTGCAGTGAAGATTTGCTGGTGATAAATTCCCTCCTTGTTTTGTTGTTTGAGAAGGTTCCACTCTTCTTGTTAACTACTGTATTCCCCAGCAGCTAGAAGAATGACTGGTTCGTAGGATTCACCAAATATTTGTTGAAAATAAGAAACAAAGAATGGCAATGAGAGAGGTGGGGAGGCATAGAGATACGTATGTAACATATATGATGTATATGAATATTTGTGTATATATGTGTGTGCATTTGTGTGTGTTTGTGTGAGACAGAGAGATTAGCAGTATAGGAGTAAATAATCTGATGTTAAGGGACAAGATGACCTTGTTTGAGACACTCAAGGAGAGTGTGTGAAATAGGAAGAGAGAAAAGACAAAGTCCAGCATCCTGGAGAACACATATTTTTAAGAGACTAGAATGCCAAACATAAAAGCTAAGGTTTCAGATGATTTTATGTTAAAGAAAAGGGGAACGTCAAAAAGTTTCTGACATTCCAGAGGGTCCAAACAACTGAGAATGGCAGTAGCGTCGTTGGATTCACCAATTTGGTTTGGATGTTTTGCCACTAAATGGCTTCAGTGGAGGGGAATTCTTGACTCATGGAGTTTCTTCCATCATCTCATAGAACTACCTTCACTCAACTGGGATTTTATATTTCACTCCTAAGCATATATTAAAGAATCTTAGAAAAACGAGCTTTACAAAACCTGCTGATAAATTTACTCTGGGAGCATTGCTAAAGTTATTGACTGCTCTCTTTATGAAAGGCAACATGAGAATTACAGAGTAAGTACACAAAAAAACATTAGCTTACCACCAGGAATTCACATATTTTCTTCCAACTCTGGGATATTACCGAGAGATTTTATTTTCTGTGTTCCTGTAACTTTATTTAATTTTTCTATGGTAAAGTAAGAATAATAAAAAGTCATACTTGCTAATGTTGGTAGTGTTACAGGAGTCATTCAAGCAAAGCACTTGCATAGTATTTGGCACATGGTTAAATAATTCATAAGCATTGATAATCATTTGTATTTATAAACACAATTACTTTATATTTTCTTATATATGTTCAGAAATTCTCTGTAGACCAAAGAAGTATATGAAGAAAATGCTTTTTGTTCCTGACATAAGAGTTTTGATATCCATAGGCAAGATATGGAGAGATTCATTTTACACAATGTTTCCATACCACATTATTGACATCTCTAAGACCCACTGCATCAACATAGGATGAAGCATTGTTATTTCCATGATTATATAAATGCTAGGTTCAAACTTACAGTAGGAATTTGGCTTTGAGCTCTATTTTGTATATAGTAAAGTTCTCAAAGATATCTTAGTATATCATGAACTCGAAATGTTTTTTCCTTCCTAGGTGACAGAGTTTGGTTTGATCCATTTCATCTTTCAGCTTATCTACTTTGTGACCAATGACATGTGAGATGACACAGCAGTCTCCATGAAACAAGTTCATTAGATGATAGTGACTTCGTGTAATTCATTGACAACAAAGATATATTTGTTCCAGTTTCTCACACATGTTTTTGCCCAGGATTAGATTTTCACATACATGATTCACTTTATTGGCAATGTAACTGGCAAAGAATTTCTGGTTCCCATGATACTTGAGTTATGCATCTTTCAAGTGGCCAAACATAAACTTTCTCCCTGGGATCTTTTGTATAATCTAGCTTTCTTTGCCTTTTTGGTTGTTTCTATCTCCCCACCTACATTTTTGCTATGAAGAAATCTTTTAAAAAATTGTGCCAAAAAATATAACATGAGATCTACCTTCTTAAAGTTTTTAATTAGTAGTTCAGTATTGTTAACTATAAGTGCAATCTTGTACAGCTGATCTCTAGTACTTTTTTATTTTGTATAACTGACACTTTACACATATTGAACAGCAACTTACCATTCGCCACCCTCCTCCAAAGCCTTGGAAATCATCATTCTACTTTCTGCTTCCATGAGTTTGCTACTTTAGATACCTTATATAAGTAGAGTCATGTAACATTTGATTTGCTTCACTTAGCATATGTTCTCAAATTTCATTTATGTTGCTACATATGAGAGGATCTTCTTCATTCTTCATTTTAAAGGCTGAATTATATTCCACTGGATCTGTATACCACATTTTCACTATTCATTCATCCATTGATGGTCATTTACCAGCCCTCACATCTTAGGTGTTGTAAATAATGCTGCCTTGAACAAATAAGTGCAAATACCTTTTCCAGATTCCAACTTTAATTCTTTTGGATAAATACCCAGAAGTGGGATTGCTGGATCATATGGTAGTTCTAGTTTAAATTCTTTTGAGAAATTTCAGATGTTTTTCCATAGTGCTGCATTATTTTACATTTCTTTTTTTTTTTTTTTTTTTTTTTTTTTTTTTTTTT
>NW_016804196.1:703506-721642 GCF_001698545.2 Rhinopithecus bieti
TTTTTAGTAGAGACGGGGTTTCACCGTGTTAGCCAGGATGGTCTCGATCTCCTGACCTCGTGATCCGCCCGTCTCGGCCTCCCAAAGTGCTGGGATTACAGGCTTGAGCCACCGCGCCCGGCCTATTTTACATTTCTAACAACTGTACAGGGTTGTCATTTCTCTGCATTTTTTCCAACATTTATTATTCATTTGATTTGAAAATGACCTTCCTAACAGGTGTGAGGTGACAGCTTATTGTGGTTTTGATTTGCATTTTTCTCATAATTAGTGATACTAAGTATCTTTTACCATACCCATTAGCCAGTTGTATTTCTTTGGTCTCTGCATTTTTTCCAACATTTATTATTCATTTGATTTGAAAATGACCTTCCTAACAGGTGTGAGGTGACAGCTTATTGTGGTTTTGATTTGCATTTTTCTCATAATTAGTGATACTAAGTATCTTTTACCATACCCATTAGCCAGTTGTATTTCTTTGGAGAAGTGTCTATGAAAGTCTTTGGCTATTTTAAAAATGGATTCTTATTATTTTTTTGCTGAGGTATAGGAGTTCTTTATGTAGTTTAACTTCTTATTGGATATGTGACTAGCAAATATTTCCTATTTCAGAGATTGCCTTTTCACTTGTGATTGTTTCTTTTATTGTGTAGATTTTTAGTTTGATATAATTTCACTTGTCTGTTTTTGCTTTTGCCACCTAAGCTTTGTGTGTCATATAAAAAAAATCATTGTGAAGACCTATGCCATAAAGTTTTTCCCCTATATTTTCTTGTAATAATTTTAATGATAGTTTTACGTCTTACATGTAAGTCTTTAATCAATTTTGATTTGAATTTGTGTGTGACATAAGATAAGGGTGCAATTTCATTTTTTTCCATGGGAATATCAATTTTCCCATTACTTCTTACTGAAGAGACTATCTTTTCCCATGTGCATTCTTGACACACTTGTGGAAGATCAGTGCACTGTATATGGGTAGGTTAATTTCTGGGATGTCTCTTCTATTCCATTGACCTATATATCTGTTGTTATGCTGGTATCATACTATTTTGATTACTGTAGCTTTGTAATGTATTTTGAAATGAGGCAGTGTGATGCCTCTAGCTTTGTATTTCTTTTTAAAGATTGTTTTAACTAGTTGAAGTTCTTTCTATTTCCATATACATTTTAGGATTTTAAAAAATGTTTCTATAAAAAATTCCACTGGAATTTTAGTAAGGATGACACTGAATCTGTAGGTTTATTTGGGTAGCATGGTCATTTTGACAATATTAAATCTTCCAACGGCAAGCATAGGTGTTTTTCTATTTATCTGTGCCTTTAATTTCTTTCAGCAATGTGTCGTGGTTTTTAGTGTACAAGTCTTTCATTTCCTTTAAGTTTTTCTAAGTTTGCAAATATCCTTAACGAAATACCAGCAAACCAAATTCAGCAGCATATTAAAAGGCTCATATGCCATGACTAAGTGGGATTTATACATTGAATGAAAAGATAATTCAACATGTGAAAATCAGTCAGTGTGATAAACCACATTAACAGAGTGAGGGATAAAAATCATGTTACTGTCTCAAATGCAGGAAAATTGTTTGATGAAATTTGACACACTTTTATAATAAAAACATTCAACATAGCAAGAATGGAAGGAAATTGCTTCAACTTCTTAAAGGTCTTATAGGAAAAGCCCATAGCTGTCATCATACTCTATGATGAAAATCTGGAAGCTTATTCTCTAAGATCAGGAACAACCCAAGGATGCTCACCTTCACCACTTCAATGTAGTATCAGAAGTCCTAGTCAGAGCAAACAGGGAAAAATAAATAAATGACATCTAAATTGAAAAAAGAAGTAAAATTATCTCATGCAGATGACATAATATTATATGTAAAAAACTGTAATTACAGCATCCACCAAAACTGTTAGAACTACTTATAAATTCAGTAAAATTACAGGCTATAAAATCAACATACAAATATCAGTTGTTTCTGTACACTAGCAATGAACAATCCAGAAGTGAAATTAAAAACAATCCCACTTTCAACAGCATCAAAGAAGTATAAATACATCTTGAAGCAAAAATAAATGGATTCAGCAATTCAATAGGAATAAAAGGACTCAACTCCCAAAGAGAGTATATTTCTTCTACAGTATGGGAAACACGTCTTTTTCAAAATGAAAAAGCAGTTTGCCCTAAGCAGTTATAGCTCAGTGAAATAGTTTCTGTGATGGCGGCAACATGCTACTGGAGGACAGAGGAGGACATCTGGTCCAGAGGAAGACATCTGTGCTGTGGGTGAGGTCCAGACCCCTGAGTATATATCTGAACAATGTCTTAATGGAGTTGCGGGGATCAACTGGATGAAGATAGAAAGGAATAATATAGCTGACAAAGACAATCAAGCCAGTAAGAAAAGAGACCTTCTTTATAATATAAAAAGTTCAGTACGCAAGACAAGTTTTTTGTGTGTGTGCGAGAGAGGAGGGAGCTATAGATTTGGAGGGAGGGAGGGCTAGATAATAAAGGACTATGTGTATCTTAACAAGTTCATAGTGTCTCTTAAAATAAAAGTGGTTCATTTAGTAATTTTAGATCAAGATTTACTTTTAAGAAATTTCAACTTGTCAGAAACAAACGATGATTTAAAGGTGTGGGTTTGAGTCTCATGGCAGAAATGTAAGTTAGGAAGCTATTGATAGTAAACAAAGAAAAGATGTAGAGTGCTCAATCTAAAAAAGAGGTAGCAGAGTTGAAAATGAGGGGGTAGCTTCTGAAAAACAGATAAGACTCGGTGACCAGTCAGATTGGCCTGTTAAAAAAGAGGGAGAATTTTAAGATTAACTGCAGGTTTGTGGTTAGGAAGTGTTGGTGGACAGCAATGTCATACATTGGGTCCTGCTTGTTTACCTCAGTCATCAGCAGAAGTGTACGATTTCAGGGTTGACCAATAGTATCTAAAGTTTCATCCACATGTTTACATGTCCTAGTGTAACCCCATTCTTGAATCCTTGTTATTTCTTTTCTTTTCTTTTTTTTTTTTTTGTATTTTTTAGTAGAGACGGGGTTTAACTGTGTTAGCCAGGATGGTCTCGATCTCCTGACCTCGTGATCCGCCCGTCTTGGCCTCCCAAAGTGCTGGAATTACAGGCTTGAGCCACCGCGCCCGGCCGAGTCCTTGTTATTTCAAATCCTTGTGCTGTGGCTCTAGAGATTCTATTCTGTGAACAGGTAATTTCCCATGTCTTAAATTGACCTTTTCACTTAACTAAATTTGGCTGTTCTCTGAAGTCACTGCTTCCCTTTCAGAAATCAAGGGAATTATTATTATTTTTCTTATACATTTCATTTTGGGGGCCTAGGGCACTGAATGGCTATTCTTTTCCATCACGTCTCTTGTCATTCTTCATCATGATGTCCAGGCCAATTTTGTTCAACCCTATTTAAGAAATCCTGTCTCGCACATGGAGAGGTCATGTTATCCAGACATATCCTCATGTCCACCTTTTCACCATTGCCATTCTATGACTGGATATTTATTCATTCATTGAAGACTTTGGACACTAGTTCCCTGTCTCCTCCTCCAACCCATCTCCTGTCATCATCTACGATGATCCTATGCTACATTCGTTCTTCCAGTTTCTTAACCACAACTCCAATGAATTTTTCTTCTGTATTATATTAGCCACCGATTCTTATGGGTATTTTGTAAATTAAAAAAACCCTCCAAAATCACAAATGCACATTCCTTTCCTGTCCAACACTGAGTTCTTACTCTTGCAGCTCATGCTCCAGTAGTTAGTCAATGTCATATTGACCTACAATTTACTGATTCCACATCCTTTTTTTCCACTATAGTCTCCTTTATCTTTTCATTTTTTTCTGTGTACTGCTTAGTATGTTGATCTATAATTATAATCTTTCCCCTGAAAATTCACTTCCCTTCAATTCACTCCCCTCTCCCTATCTCCTGATGGTCATACTTGCCTTGCAAAACCCCAATCCTAGATGAACTCAGTCATATAGATTCTTTATGTCTGCACTCATGTAGGTGAACACAGTGAGAAAAAAAAAAACATGCAGTGGGGCTCACTGGTTTAATATCAAGTTTCTGATATCAGCACTGCCATGTAATCCAACATTCTGCTACTTATAAACGAAATATTCTTATTTTCTAAGCCAAGAGTTGCAGACATTATCATCTCTCCTTAATCTCCCTCCTTTTTTGTCTTTTGTACTGCCGTACCCAAAACTTACGGTCTTAACTCAAACACTAATGAAACAATAATAGGCCTACACAAAAGGTTTTTTGTTGTCCTACACATCTTTGAGATTACTCATATTAGCGTTTATCTTTACTTTTTTAAATCTCCTAATACAACTGAGGAAGTGACCTTCTTCCTTTCAAAGGCCAGTCTCTTGATATGTGTTCTGCAACTCATCTGCCCTCAAGGCCTTTTGTTTCCCCAATTCTCCCCTTTTTCTCTTGTATCAATATGACATGCTGTACCCAATTATTCTCGCCAGCACGCAAATACACTGTAAAATCTCCTATGTTCAAACAAAAGAAACACCTACAAACACACATCTTAACCCCACGTCAGCATGCGTTCATGGCTGCTTTCTTAATGTCATTTTCATAGCATAATTTTCAACATAATTGTTCATGTGTACAGTCTCCCTTCCCCACCCATCATAGTTTGGGCCCTACTCAGTGATTCCACAGAAAACTGTCTTGGTTAAGGTCACAAATAACTTATATTTTAATATTACGTGGTCTTTGATACTTCCATTGTTTTTAGCCTCTTAGTAACATTGGGCCTTTTAACAATTCCTCCCTTGAAACTGTCCTCTTTTGTCTTCTCTAACACTTGCCTGGATTTCTTCTCATACTTCTTGCTTCTTCTCAGTGTTTATCGCAGGTGCAACCTCTTGTATCAGACCTGTAATCGTTAGGCCTTGTTCTCTTTGCTGTCCACACTCTCTCCCAAGAATACTTATTTTCATTGGATTTTAAATGTTACCTATGTGATGGTGACTTCCAAATTTATACTTCCAGCCCAAGTGTCCCTGTGTTAGTTTCCTAGGGCTGCCAAAACAAATGATCACAAACTTGGTGGCTTAAGACATCAGAAATGGATTCCCTCACAGTCTGAAGGTCAGAGTCTTCAATCAAGGCTTTGGCAGAGCAATCCTCCCTCTGCAGGCTCTAAGGGAGAGTCCTTCCTTGCCTCTGCCTCTCTGGCTTCTGATGGCTCCAGGCATTCCTTAGCTCGTGGCTGCATGGCTCCAGTCTCTGCCTCCAATCTCTGCCTTCATTTTCACATGATCTTCTCCTTTTTCTCTTTGAAACACATTTGTTGTTGAATTTAGAGTCCACCTAGATAAGTCAGAATTATCTCATCTGAAGATTGTTAGCTTAATTACATATGTAAAGATACTTATTTCAAATGTGTTCAGATTTATAGGTTTCAGAGGCTATGATGTGAATATATCTCCTTCTGGGCCCGTCATTTGACAAACTACAGTGTCTTTTTAGTTCTGGATTTGTACATGTGACTTGTTTTTTATACTGTGTGTTCTCCGAGCATCTCAAATTTGCCTGCTTGAAAATATAAATTTTGATTTTTCAACTGCCCTTCCATATGTCTCCACTATCTTCTGTATTGCTCAAGCCAGCAACTTGAAAATTATCACTTATTTCTTCTTTCTGATTCTTTCCATCTAGTCCATGAAAAAGGGCTTTTATTTCTTCCTAAAAAAATACCTCAAATCTGTCCTCTACTCTCCACTTCTGCTCTCTTCTCTCCATGTGTTTTGTTTTGATAACAGAAATAACATTTACTACTTATCTACACTTACACTTCTGCTCCTCAGCAATCTGTTTTTCACATCCAGCTAGAAAAATCTTTTAAAAACATAAAAGCCCTGCTTACACACCACAGTAGCTTCTTATTGCACTTTAAATAAAATACAACTTTTTGGCATAGCTTTGATCCAGCCCCAATCCTGCCATCGAAATTATTGTATGCCACACTCTCCAGCATTCATTACACAGTGGTTTCCTTTCAAATGCTAGGACATGCCAAGCTGTTTCAACCTCTGTGCCTGAGAACCTGCTGTTTCTTCTTATCTGCACATTTCCCTACTTGTCATATGGCTGGCTCCTTGTCATCACTCAGATCTCACACTAAGTTCTACCTCTTCAGAGAGGCTACTCCTTAAAACCCTTTCTCCACCAGTGCTTCCTTCACTTCTGCTGTGATTTTCTATTGCTGCAACTTGTATAGCACTGATTAGAACTAAAATTTATATTCTTATTTTTAGAGCTTGATGTTTGCTTATTTCTCTGTCTCTAGGGGATAAGCACTATAAAGAGGGCTAATGCTTGTTCCATTTACCAATGTGTATTCAGAAACTTGTTGAGTTCATGGCAGGTAGTAGATGGTCAGTAAATACATAACAAATAAAGTGAGGAACATAGTTGTTGAAGGAACTCACCTGAGTAGGAAGGAAATAAATTCAGTTTTGGATATGTATAAGATGCTTTAGTAAATGCGGGAGAGTCTGTATAGTAGTAGTTAGTTATATGTGGGAATAGAATTCTGGAATTTGACTGTAGGCTAATATGTCAGTCAATGCCATGCAGATGAAAGTAAAGTCAAAAAAAGTGAAGGAAATCATACCTAGTGAAATGTTGTAGACATAAGGACCCAAAGCAGAATTCTCAAGTACAAAGGAAATTCAAACACTAGCAGAAGGAAAGAAGCCTTTGAAAAAAATCCTAAAAGCTAACTGGAATCACAGGAGAAACTATAGATAATTGGGGCAGAAAGTTGATGAAAAAACATTTCCAGGAAAAGAGAATATTTATGGAGCATCTTCTAGGTGAAGTTAGTGTTCTAGGCACTGTGCGTACAACAGGAAAGAAAGACCACTAGAGATCATTTTCCAACTTTTTAACCATTTTAAACATAATTAGATAGTTACTGTAATTTGAATGAAAAAAATTAAAGCAATTGTCAAACAATGAGATCTTTCTATTTTTTAATTATGGTAAAACTGACATGTCATAACCTTTACCGTTCAGTGGCTTTTTGTACATTCACAATGTTGTACACAATCACAGCTACCAAATTTCAGAACATTTTCAATTGCCCCCAAAAGAAATCCCATACCATTAGCAGTCACCATGCAAACCTCAGTCCATGGCAACTACAGATCTACTTTCTATCTCCATGGATTAATCTTTCATGGATATTTTGTATAAATGGAATCATACAGTAAGGATGTGGTCTTTTGCATCTGGCTTCTTTCACTTAATGTCTTTAAGGTTCATCCATGTTGCAGCTTGTATCAGCACTTCAGTCCTTTTGATAGCTAAATTATAAAGATACGTGTAAAATGGATTATTAGTATGAAATAATGGAATATACCCACATGCCCACACACACATACACTTTTCATTTATGTATTCATCAATTAAAAGACATTTTAATTGTTTCTACTTTGAGGCTATTGTGAATAATGATGTCATGTAAGTTTTTATTCAAATTCCTGTTTGTAATTCCCATGGGCATATATCTAGAAGTCAGATTGCTGGATTATTGAAGATTCTATTTTTAACTTATTGAGGAAACACCAAATTGTTTTCAACAGCAGCTGTTCATTTTACATTCCCACCAGCAATATATGAGGTTTCCAAATTCTTCATATCCTTATGAACACTTGTGGCTTTTTTATTTTTATTTTTCCTTTTATTGATTGTAGCCATCCTAGCGGGTGTGAAGTGGTATCTCCTTGTGGTTTTGATTTGCTTTTTTCTAATGATTGATGATGCTGAGCACCTTTTTATATGCTTATTGGCAATTTGTCTATCTTCTTTGGAGAAATGTCTATGTAACTCATTTCTCCATTTTTAATTTTATTATTTGTCTTATTATTGAGTTATGAGTTCTTTATTTTAGATACTAGATGCTTATCACTTGTGGGATATATGATTTAAAAATATTTTCCCACATCTTGTAGCCTGTCTTTTCATAGTTGATAGTGTCCTTTATGCACAAAAGCTTTTAATTTTGATAAAGTCAAATTTATTTATTTTTCCTTCTGCTGCTTATGGTTTTGCTGCCATATGTAAGAATCAATGTGACACACTCTCACTGGAGAAGCTGAAGGTCTGTTTGTGGGAGAAATTTCCTACTTTACCTGAAACTGAGTCAAGTTAGAGAGCTGAGTGGAATACAGGGGTCGAGGAAGCAGCAGAAAGGCCTTGGGAGCTCTCTGCATTCCCAAGCAGTCCATTCTTGCCTGGCGTCACAGGGATCCATCAGGAGGGTGGCCAGAGGAGCAGGGTGTAAAACTCCACACCCTGGTGAGAGAGAAGGAATTTTCTAGCTGAACTTTGTAACAATTTGAATGGGACGAGAAGCCTCCTGGCCAGAACTCATGGGAGGACACAGATCTGGCGTGCAGACTTCCCAGGTTGGGGAAGAACTAAAGCCCTTTTCTCTCAGAGCTGGGAGGCAGATAGCCTCACGCAAGTTTTCAAGCCCATCTCGCCTTCTGCCTAGAAACAGACTCAGGGCTATTGTGGGCGTGGTGGGAGTGAGACCAACCCTTCGGTTTGTGTGGGAGCTGGGTTAGACCTGTCACTGCTGGCTTTCCCCCACGTCCCTGATGACCTGCATGGCTCAGCAGAGGCAGCCATAACCCTCTTCGGTACACAACTCCAGTGACCTGGGAATCTCATCCCTATCCTCCACAGCAGCTGCAGTAAGACCTACCCAAGGAGAATCTGAGCTCACACGTGCCTAGCCCTGACCCTACCTGATGGTCCTTCCCTATCCACCCTGGTAGCAGAAGACAAAGGCCATATAATCTTGAGAGTTCCAGGGCCCCACCCGCCGCTGGTCCCTCTCCACACTACTACAACTGATGCTTCCTGGGAAGCGCCACCTCCTGGCAGGAGGCCAACCAGCACAAAAATAGAGCATTAAACTACCAAAGCTAAAACACAAAAGACTCCTCATGGAATCCATTTCACCCCCCGCCACCTCCACCAGAACAGGCACTGGTATTGATGACTGAGAGACCCATAGATGGTTCACATCACAGGACTCTGTGCAGACAACCCCCAGGACCAGCCTGGAATCAGGTAGACTCGCTGGGTGGCTAGACCCAGAAGAGAGACAACGATCACTGCCGCTCGACTTACAGGAAGCCACATCCGTAGGAAATGGGGGGAGTACGACATGAAGGGAACACCCTGTGGGACAAAAGAATCTGAACAACAGCCTTCAGCCCTAGACCTTCCCTCTGACAGAACCTACCCAAACGAGAAGGAACCAGAAAACCAACCCTGGTAATATGAAAAAAAACAATGTTCTTTAACACCCCCCCAAAATAACACTAGTTCACCAGCAATGGATCCAAACCAAGAATAAATCCTGATTTACCTGAAAAGTGATTCAGAGGGTTAGTTATTAAGCTAACCAGGGAGGGACCAGAGAAAGGTGAAGCCCAATGCAAGGAAATCCAAAAAATGATACAAGAAATGATGGGAGAACTATTTATGGAAATAGATACCTTAAAGAAAAAAAAAAATTCAGGAAACTTTGGACACACTTTTAGAAATGTGAAATTATCTGGAAAGTCTCAGCAATAGAATTGAACAGTAGAAGAAAGAAATTCAGAACTCAAAAACAGGGTCTTCGAATTAACCCAATCCAACAAAGACAAATTAAAAAATATATATACAAAGTCTCCAAGAAGTCTGAGATTATGTTAAATGACCAAACCAAAGAATAATCGGTGTTCCTGAGGAAGAAGAGAATTCTAAAAGCCTGGAAAACATACTTGGGGAATGTCAGGCCTCTGAGTCCAAGCCTGCACATATACATCCAGATTGCCTGAAGCAAGTGAAGAATCACAAAAGAAGTGAAAATGGCCAGTTCCTGCCTTAACTGATGATATTACCTTGTGAAATTCCTTCTCCTGGCTCAGAAGCTCCCTGACTGTTGACTGTTGTGATCCCCCGCCCCTGCCCACCAGAGAACAACCCCCTTTGACTGTAATTTTCCATTACCTACCCAAATCCTATGAAACTGCCCCACCCATATCTCCCTTCGCTGACTCTCTTTTCAGACTCCTGCATCCAGGTGAAATAAACAGCCTTGTTGCTCACACAAAGCCTGTTTGGTGGTCTCTTCACACAGACACGCATTACACTAAGGTCCCACCTTAAGGAACTAGAGAAACAAGAACAAACCAAACCCAAACCCAGCAGAAGAAAGGAAATAACCAAGATCAGAGCAGAACTAAATGAAATTGAAACACACAAAAAATACACAAGATAAATGAAACAAAAAGCTAGTTCTTCGAAAAGATAAAATTGATAGGCCATAAAAAGATTAGCCAAGAAAAGAAGAGAGAAAAATCCAAATAATCTCCCTGAGAAACGAAACAGGAGATATTACAACTGATACCACTGAAATACAAAAGATCATTCAAGACTACCATGAACATCTTTACACACATAAACTAGAAACCCTAGAAGAGGTGGATAAATTCCTGGAAAAATAAAACCCTCCTAGCTTAAATCAGGGAGAATTAGATACCCTAAACAGACTAATAACAAGCAGTGAGATTGAAATGGTAATTTAAAAATTACCAACAAATAAAAGTCCAGTAGCAGATGGATTCACAGTAGAATTCTACCAGACATGCAAAGAAGAATTGGTACCAATCCTTTTGACAGTATTCTACAAAATAGAGAAAGAAGAAACCCTCCCTAATTCATTCTATGAAGCCAGCATCATCCTAATACCAAAACTAGGAAAGGACACAATCAAAAAAGAAAACTAAAGACCGATATCCTTGATGAACAAAGATGCTAAAATCCTTAACAAAATACTAGCTAACAGAATCCAACGACATATCAAAAAGATAATCCACCATGATTAAGTGGGTTTCATACCAGGGATGCAGGGATGGTTTAACATACACAAGCTAATAAATGTGATACACCACATAAACAGAATTAAACATGAAATCATCATCTCAATAGATGCAGAGAAAGCATTCGACAAAATCCATCCTTTATGATTAAAACCCTCAGCAAAATTGGCATGCAAGGGACATACCTTAATGTAATAAAAGCCATCTATGACAAACCCACAGCCAACATAATACTGAATGGGGAAAAGTTGAAAGCATTCCCTCTGAGAACAGGAACAAGACAAGGATGCCCATTCTCACCACTCCTTTTCAACATAGCACTGGGTCCTAGCCAGAGCAATCAGACAAGAGAAAGAAAGGGCATCCAAAGCAGTAAAGAGGAAGTCAAACTGTCACTGTTTGCTGAGGATATGATCATTTACCTTGAAAACCCTAAGGACTCCTCTAGAAAACTCCTAGAACTGATAAAATAATTCAGCAAAGTTTCCAGATACAAGATTAATACACACAAATCAGTAGCTCTTCTATACACCAACAGCCTCCAAGAAGAGAATCAAATCAAGAACTCAACTCCTTTTACAATAGCTGTAAAAAATAAAAATAAAATACTTAGGAATATACCTAACAAAGGAGTAAAAAGACCTCTGCAAGTAAAACTACAAAACACTGCTGAAAGAAATTATAGATGACACAAATGGAAACACATCCCATGCTCATGGATGGGTAGAATCAATATTGTGAAAATGATCATACTGCCAAAAGCAATCTACAAATTTAATACAGTCCCCATCTGAATACCACCATCATTCTTCACAGAATTAGAAAAATCAATACTAAAATTCATAGGGAGCCAAAAAGCCCACATGGCCAAAGCAAGACTAAGCAAAAAGAACAAATCTGGAGGCATCACACTACCTGATTTCACACTACCTGTAAGGCTATAGTCACCAAAACAGCAGATACTGGTATAAAGATAGGCACATAGACCAGTGGAAAAAAGTAGAGAACCCAGAAATAACACAGATACTTACAGCCAACTGATCTTTGACAAAGCAAACAAAAACAGTGGGGAAAGGACACCCTTTTCAACAAATGGTACTGGGATAATTGGCTAGCCACATGTAGGAAAATGAAACTGGATCCTCATCTCTCATCGTATACAGAAATCAACTCAAGATGGATTAAGGACTTAAACCTATGACCTGAAGCTATAAAAATTCTAGAAGATAACACTGGAAAACCCCTTCTTGACATTGGTTTAGGCAAGGATTTCATGACCAAGAACCCAAAAGCAAATGCAATAAATACAAAGATAAATAGACGTGGCCTAATTAAACTAAAGAGCTTTAGCACAACAAAAGGAACAGTCAGCAGAGTAAACAGCGCACAGAGTGGGAGAAAATCTTCACAATCTATACATCTGACAAAGAACTAATATCCAGAATCTACAAGGAATGCAAATCAGTAAGAAAATAATCCCACCAAAAAGTGGGCTAAGGACATGAATGGACAATTCTCAAAAAAAAAAAAAAAAAAAAAAAAAAAAAAAATACACAAATGTCCAACAAACATATGAAAAAATGCTCAACATCACTAATGATCAGGGAAATGCAAATCAAAACCACAATGCGATACCACCTTACTCCTGCAAGAATGGCCATGATCAAAAAATCAAAAAAGAGTAGATTTTGGTGTGGATGCAGTGAACAGGGAACACTTCTACACTGCTGGTGGGAACATTAACTAGTACAGCCACTATGGAATACTATGGAGATTCCTTAAAGAACTAAAAGTAGAACTACCATTCCATCCAGCAATCCTGCTATCGGGTATCTACTTAGAGGAAAAGAAGTCATTATCCAAAAAAGATACCTGCACACGCATGTTTATAGCAGCACAATTCACAATTGCAAAATTGTGGAATCAACCCAAATGCCCATCAATCAATGAGTGGATAAAGAAACTGTGGTGTGTGTAAGTATATGTGTATATATATGTATATATATACACATACACATATATACACACACATATATATATACGTGAATGGAATATAATGCAGCCATAAAAAGGAATCTGTTAACAGCATTTGCAGTNAATCAAAACCACAATGCGATACCACCTTACTCCTGCAAGAATGGCCATGATCAAAAAATCAAAAAAGAGTAGATTTTGGTGTGGATGCAGTGAACAGGGAACACTTCTACACTGCTGGTGGGAACATTAACTAGTACAGCCACTATGGAATACTATGGAGATTCCTTAAAGAACTAAAAGTAGAACTACCATTCCATCCAGCAATCCTGCTATCGGGTATCTACTTAGAGGAAAAGAAGTCATTATCCAAAAAAGATACCTGCACACGCATGTTTATAGCAGCACAATTCACAATTGCAAAATTGTGGAATCAACCCAAATGCCCATCAATCAATGAGTGGATAAAGAAACTGTGGTGTGTGTAAGTATATGTGTATATATATGTATATATATACACATACACATATATACACACACATATATATATACGTGAATGGAATATAATGCAGCCATAAAAAGGAATCTGTTAACAGCATTTGCAGTGACCTGGATGAGATTGGAGACTATAATTCTCCTGAGTGATATAACTCAGAAATGGAAAACCAAACATCATATGTTCTCGCTGATATCATATTTTTGTAGAGATGGAGCTAAGCTATGAGGACGCAAAGGCATAAGAATGATGCAATGGACTTTGGGGACTTGGGGGGAAGAATGGGAGGGGGCAAGGGATAAAAGGCTACAAATATGGTGCAGTGTATACTGCTCAGGTGATGGGTGCACCAAAATCTCACTAATCACCGCTAAATAACTTATGTAACCAAATGCCACCTGTACCCCAGTAATTCATGGAAAAATAAATAAAATAAAAACTTAGGATAATAAACTATTCCTCCAAAAATGCCAGATACAAAGTTATTAAGATTTAGCCCTGTGCTTTCTTCTAAGAGTTTTATAGTTTTATCTCTTATGTTGAGGTCATTGTTCCATTTTGACTAAATTTTATTGTGTTAGGTGGCTGTCTATCTTTATTCTTTTGCATATGGATATGATCTAGTACTATTTGTTAAAAATGGTACTATTCTATCCTCATTAAATAATCTTGCCATCCCTGTTGAAGATCAGTTGACCACAGAAGTATAGGTTTGTTTCTGGACTCAGTTTTATACATTGATCTATACTGTATGTCTATGCTTATGTCAGTATCACGCTGTTTTGATTACTTAACTCTGTAGTAAAATTTGATATTGGGAAGTGTGAGTCCTCTAATTTTATTCTTATTTTCAAGACTGTTTTGACTATTTGGGGCTTTAGCAATTCCATATACATTTTATTATTTTTTTAAAGGCATGGTCCTTCTCTGTCACCCATGTTGGAGTGCAGTGGCATAAGCATAGCTCACTGTAGCTTTGAATTACTGGGTTCAAGAGGTCCTCCCACCTCAGCCTCCCAAGTAGCTAGGACTACAGGTGCATGCCACCACACCTGGCTATTTTATCAAATATTTTTGTAGAGATGGAGTCTCACTATGATGCCCAGCTTGGTCTTTAACTTTTGGCCTCAAGTGGTCTTTCTGCCGTGGCCTCCCAAAGTGCTGGGATTACAGGTGTGAGCCACCACACCCGGCCTTGTATGAATTTTAGAATACACTTCTCCATTTATGCAAAAAAGGTAGTTGGAATTTTGACAGTGATTGCACTAAATCTAGAAATTAATCTGGGGAATATTGTCATCTTAACAATATTCTTTTAATTCATGAACATAGGATTTTTTTTTTTTTACTTAAAGTTCTCATTTCTTTCAACAATGTTTTGTAGTTTTCAGTGCACAAAACTTGCACCTCCTTGCTCCAGTTTTTTCTTAAGAGTTTCATTCTTTTGGATGCTACTGTAACTGGAATTGTTTTCTGAATTTCATTTTGTGATTGTTAGCTGCAAGTGTACAGAAATATAACTGATTTTTGCATGTTGATTTTAGATCCCAAAACTTTGCTAAATTTATAAAATCAAATGTTTTAAACATTTTGAGGGCATATTTTCATATGTAAGATCATGTCGTCTGTGAATAGAAATAGTTTTACCTCTTCCCTTCCAGTTTAGCTGTCCTTTAATTCTTCTATTATGTTTGTTGTAGGGATAACTTTGAAGTGCAATGTTAAACAAACGTGATGAGAACAAGCATCTTTCTTTATTCCTGATCTTAGGGCAAAAGCTTTCAGTCTTTCACCATTAGGTGTAACATTAGCTGTTAATTTTATAGATGCCTTTTATTCAGCTCAGGAATTTGTCTTCTATTTCTAGTTTTTAAAGTGATCTTGTCATAAAAATGGTTGGATTTTGTCTAATGCTTTTTCTGTGTCAATTGAGATCATGTGTCTTTCTTTTCATTCTATCCATATGCTGTATTGTACTGACTCCTACTTCCTCCTGGGGGACCTTCTGCTTCACCTGACACCTGATCTGCATCACCTCACACATCATGTTCTTTGTAGGTAGAAGTAGGTGAGAAGGCTCTGCAGTGGCTTGTGGGTGGCTTATCCCTGCAGGAGGGCTCAGGTGCCTAGCAGCCTGGTGCCAGTGATTGCAGCCCCAGTCACTAAGGCCTGCCCAGCTGTTTTCATTTTTAAATATGCTTACTCCCTCAGAACTCCTCTGTCCAGTTCCAGTCTCAGACTTGGTCCCTCTTATTTTGCAACTCATCTTCTTTAGTGTTCAGGACGGTCTCTCTGGGAACATGATATTTGAGCTGAGACATATTAGGTGGGAAGGGCCAAGCAATAAGAAATTTTAGGAAAAGAGGGTTCTGGCAGTGGCCCTTTCTCTTCTAAGAGCTTTCTTCTAAAGCTTGGAGAAGTGCTTTTCTCTTGGGCACCCTTCCTATTATCTGTTTTCTGCAAACTGGACTTGAGGAACTTCCGTGAGTCAAGTTTTTTTCAGAGAATAAAAATCTTTTCAATCCTCAGTGCTAATAAGCAGCTGTTAGTTATTAGACACATTAAAAAGAAATGATGGAGAGGGTAAAAAAGAGTAAGGAAATCATATTAATCAAAGAAATTGGGGGATGAATAAAGTGTAAGGGAAGGAGAGCAAGAGAGAAAGATGTGCACAGTGGAGAAATGACCATTGCGTTGAGATGAGCCCATATTATGAGCAATGGTAGATTTGGGCTGGCAATTTTCTCTTCCTCCTAAATGAATGTAACAAAAACATTTTTAAAAATGACACTTGAGTCCTCTACAGATATGGAAAGAAACAGGCAAATTTACAATTTCTAATCCAACGATGTGTCATTCTTTTCATTTGAAAACGCAGTAAAGGAAAGTAATTGTTTTGCTGTGTGCCTGTAAACTTTTCTAGCTTGCCAAGATAATTCTCATTTTCATTCTTCCTTTCAGATGAAAGCAGTGTCTTGAATCTGAGTTATTTTATTCAGCTTTTAATGGAAAGACAAAAAAGAAGCAGGAAAAAAAATCCCTAAACTATATAAACAGAAATAAATGACTAAAATGAAACATAGCTCATTAAAACCTCCAGCTGTGTCAAGACAGAGCTTATTGAGAAAGTTGGCTTTTATTTCTTATGGCTTTCCAATGATTAATTTTTATCACCATATACCACCCTTTATTCCTTAAAATTTGTAGTTTGTCATATTCAAGGTCAGTAAAATAATTCAGGCAAATGAATGGTAAATTCAGTACTATAGGTTGAACTACAAACTCTTGGTTGAATGATCTAAGATAAAATAAAACTAGTTAATTACTTTTTGACTATAGCATCTTGGGATTTTAAGGTTATAAGCACCTTTAGTGTCTTCTAATTACTATTTCCTATTGGAAGTCATATCATATTTGAGATGAAATAGTTATCCTTGTTGGTTGTGACAAAACTACTCTTCTGGTCAACCTGTGTTCTTCTCAATTCTCCCTGCAATTTTGACCATGAATTCTACTTAGAAAATATTCTCAGTACTCATTTTACACTTTAACTATGCAAGTGCACCCCAGTTGATATCACTACCCTGTTCTGAGCATGAATGGAACTCCTGACAAAAAGGATGGCAAATAATGGTGACTTACAAGTCACACTACAAATGTAGAATTAACCAGTCTTTGTAAGTTACTAATTAAGAATATTCTATTCTATGATGAGTTGTGGGGTCATAAACAAGAACAATAAACTTCTGAAAGGGTTCAAAACATGTCCCCACAAAATATGCCTCTTTGGCATACTGGTTATTTTGAGCTGGAGGCTCTTATAAAGCAGCAGGTACAGATAAGGATCTCTTATATTGCCTATCTACCTAAAAACAGGTCATAACATTCCTAATCAGAAAGATGCCTCCCTGTACCAGGAAGATAATAACATTTCGTATCTCAGGAGACCAGGATTCATGTTGAAATGGACCTGTACAAGCAAACCTACTAAAATAACACTTATCTCTCATTAGTTTTATCTGTGTATTTTCTAGTGACTGTAATGCCCCTAACCCAAGCCCTTTTGTTCTGTCAGATTTGAACAATTTATGCTTCTTTGTGTTAAAAAGGTATAAAGGGCCGGGCGCGGTGGCTCAAGCCTGTAATCCCAGCACTTTGGGAGGCCGAGACGGGCGGATCACGAGGTCAGGAGATCGAGACCATCCTGGCTAACACGGTGAAACCCCGTCTCTACTAAAAAAATACAAAAAATTAGCCGGGCGAGGTGGCGGGCGCCTGTAGTCCCAGCTACTCGGGAGGCTGAGGCAGGAGAATGGCGTAAACCCGGGAGGCGGAGCTTGCAGTGAGCTGAGATCCGGCCACTGCACTCCAGCCTGGGCGACAGAGCGAGACTCCGTCTCAAAAAAAAAAAAAAAAAAAAAAAGGTATAAAGGCAAACTGTGTGTTATTGTGCTTTGTTATTGCACTTCATAGATACTGTGTTTTGTTTTGTTTACAAATTGAAGATTTTCAGCAACCCTGTGTCATGCAAGTCTATGGCACCACTTTCCAATAGCATGTATCACCTTTTGGTAATTATTGAAATATTTTAAACTTCCATTATTATTATGTTGGTTGTGTATTGGGGAACCAGCCCCAATATTTCAGCGTAGGTTCTTTTATTTTCCCTAAGTGTCAACTGGTCTGAGAAATAAAGAGAAAGAGTACAAAGA